>NC_081570.1:108643778-108650477 GCF_022355385.1 Mustela nigripes | reverse complement strand
GCCGTCTTCCTCCTCCGGGATGTGGCAGCGTTGGCGGAGGCAGGCGGTGTCCCAGGAAAGGAGGGGGAAGACGGCATTGACCGCCCGTTCTCTCAGGGAGCTGTTTCTGTGAGTTCAGGGTAGGCGCCTGGTGTCAAACCCATGTCTGTACCAGGGTCAGGAGGCCAAGGAGCTGCTGTTACTTTGGGCCCAGAGGCCCAAATATGAATGCCTTCTGCCCAGACACTTTCTTCAGAGTGGAACTCGCCCCCCTGCACTAGTCGTCCTCTCGTGTCTCCTTAGCCTCCAGGCTTCTTTCTCTCTGCACACAGAGCGTGTGACACTTTGTTTGCCACCGGCCCGGTGCTCCTGCGAGGGCCGGCTCTCCTGCATCGCGACCATTCCCGACAACAAGGTCAAAGGCCCCTTCTTTTCTCTTGGGGCAACGTCCTGCACATTACCCTGACATGCTCCTGGGTAGCACAGTGACAGACTTGTCGGTTTCCTTAAGAATGTTTACAGGCGCAACCAGGCTTCTCTCTCATGAAGACGGATCCTAGGGCAAAGCGAATTTCGCTCCATGGGGGTTTCTTCCACCGTGCTTTGGAGAGTAGCTCAGGCAAGCAGCAGCAGCAGCATCCCAGAAACCCGACTCTGATTTTCCAACGATAGCTGTGCTGTCCCAAGAAGACGCCCGGGAAAAGAGGCTTTCAGTGTATGCGGGTTCCCCACCGTGAGAATGGGCTCATGCAAGCAGCAGCAGCAACCTGCAGAACCCACTCTGATTTATCAGCGAAAGCTATGCTTTCTCAGAGGCTTTGGGCTTCGCGCTATCCGCTCTTCGCTGCTGCTTCCTCAGCAAGCCTTTGGGTGTTCGCTCTATCGCGCCCGGGTAGAAGAGTTGCGGGAGAGATGTTGCCTCTTGGGCCTTGCTTTCCCTGGCTCCATGGTCACGTCCTGGGTTCCCCTTGCCATGCCGAATTAAGCAGATACAGCCTCGACCCAGCAGCAGCGTGCGTGGCCTAGGATGGCACTCTGCTCACAATGTCATCTCCCAGCAAAGGCAAGGCCTGCCCTTTTGCTCTGGCGTTCAGTTGGCCAGGGGACTCGGCCCGTGCCTTCCCCAGTCAAGTGGAGACGCGACAGGATCACTGCACACCGCCCGTGCCCTCGGATTCGGTGTAGTATGTAACTGTCCCTCCTTTCCTGGGACACCGCCTGCCTCCGCCAACGCTGCCACATCCTGGAGGAAGACGGCATTGACCGCCCGTTCTTTCAGGGAGCTGTTTCTGTGAGTTCAGGGTAGGCGCCTTGTTGCAAACCCATGTCTGCACCAGGGACAGGAGGCCAAGGAGCGGCTTTTACCTTGGCCCAGAGGCGCAAGACAGGAATGCTTTCTGCCCAGACTGCTTCCTCAGAGTGGAGCACACTCCCCTGCCCTAGTCGTTCCCTCGTGCCTCCTAAGCAGCCCGCTTCCATTTCTCTGCACAGGGTGATGGAAAGAAAATTACACTTACCAAAGATAGTCCATATACTTTATGGAGTATTATGCCTCCATCAGAAAGGATGAATATCTAACTTTTGTAGCAACATGTACGGGACTGGAAGAGACGATGCTGAGTGAAATAAGTCCAGCTGAGAGATTCGATTATTACATGGTTTCACTTATTTGTGGAGCATAATAAATAGCATGGAGTACATGGAGAGTTAGAGAGGAGAAGGGTGTTGGGGGAAATTGGAAGGGGAGGCGAACCATGAGAGTCTATGGACTCTAAAAAGCAATCTGAGGGGTTTGAAGTGGTGGGCGGGTGGGAGGTTGGGGTACCAGGTGGTGGGTATTATATAGGGCACGGATTGCATGGAGCACTGGGTGTGGTGAAAAAATAATTAATACTGTTATGCTGATAATAAATAAAAATGAATTTAAAAAAATTAATAGGAAAAAAAGATATTCTCCATACAGCAGGTATATAAATTTGTCTATCATGAGCCCTATCCAAAGACTAACAAATACTTTATAAGTATCTCTGCCAAGTAATGGGACAGCCATTGCAAGGGCTAATGCCTTTGTCCTTGCCCTAATGCAAAAGGTTTAGTTTAGTCCACGGTTGAACTGACCTTTTCAAAATGTGATCTGGTTATTTGCCCCATACTAGGGTATAGGAAGGAAGGTTGAGGAAGGAATAACTTAACAAACCAGTTTGCCTACAACTGAGAACTAGAGCAAAGGACTTATATGACTACTCATAGTTAAGATCGTGTCACTCAGAATCTGGCTGTCTTCACTTCTGTGTCGCTTGATCACTTTTTCTGGAGCTAATCCTGTCCACAGCAGCAATAACCACATAACCAGCTGATACCCCAATCTAAATCTTAGAATGGACATTTGATTATCTTGCAGATCCCTCTCTTCTCCCCAGAGCCCCTCAGTGACTTTAAGGAATGAGAGGCAGAGGGATCTGACCGGAGAGGCAATACTGTACATAATTAAAGTCACAAGCATTGGTTAGGAGAACTTAGGAGAAGCTGTTCAAGGAAAAGGAGAAGTGGAATTCATGCAAGAATGTAAGGGAGAAGTATGGGTCAGGTACGGCTAGAGCAATAAAAAGGGGATCTTGGGAGAAGGGGAAGAAATGGTGTTAAGGATGTGAGGTGTCCCAGACAGCCAACTACTCATGTCCTCAAGAGCCAAAGACTATGTCATGTCCAATGATATTTGAGGAATGCTCATGTATGTTCTTTTTGTTGGTCTCTTTTTCTTATACAGGAGGTATAGAGGCAGACCCAGAACACCTCATTTTCCCAGCAGTTTCTCTAATAGCTCCAAGGAAGCTAAAACTGGAAAAGCCCAGCTACTTCTGCAGAAGGACAGATACCAAATGATCTGTCTTCTCCTTAATAACTCAGAGATTCACAGGCACTATCTATGTAGGAGGTGTAATTGCTAAGTGTCACTGGGCAAGGTGGAGTCACACAAGAGTGCCAGTGAGTGCACTGGGATCACAGTCAGTTACTTAATCTCTGAGGTCCAAGGCTTTCAACTCTTGAGCTTGCAAACTGCTGGTTGTACCTTCAGTGATGGCTGGTATGAACAGTATTTCAGCCCTGGGTACCAAGTTCTGAGGTTTGATAGAAGCTTGCTCTTGAAGTGTCACTTGCTGGTCACTGATGTGTCCCAACCTGGATGGTCTGTCAGGTTGTCCAACAGACTTCTCTTTTGTGTAACGAGATTTCACCAAGACAGAGATCCCTGCTTTGGAAGCATTTCCGATTCCCTTGGAAGATCTCACCACTTTCCTGAAGTGGATCTTAGGCCTACCACCTCCCCCCAGCAGCCCTCCAAAGACTTCCTGTCTTCTGTGGTGTGTTTTGGATACAAAAACCCAAGAGGGGAACTGTCCATGGTCTTGTTGTAAGTAAACATTTTTCTGAAGCTAGAGCTATAGGTGGTACATTGGGCAAAGGTGGGAAGGAGGAGCAAGCGATAGAAGGAGTGGAGGAGAAAAGGTGGATTGGAGAGAAAAGTGGAGTGAGGATAGGGGCTGGCTGGCAACGTGGCTGGGAAGCTCAAGGAGGTCAGAAAGAAGACTGGGAAGTGGTTTTATAAAAAAATAGCTTCTTACTTTAGGCTTACAAGGGCTGCAGGAGACTATCAGACCCCAAAGGGCTATGAGCCTGCCACTCTGGGAACCCAGAACCTGACTTGGACTTACTTGCTGGCTACTGTGTGCAGCTTCCTCCTCGGTGCTATCTGTGAACTTGGTGCTAGTGTCTTCAGTATTGCCCCCTGAAGCTGCACCTGGAAGTGAGTCCAGAAGAGAAAGGTGATTTCCTTCACAGGTGGCTTTCATCAGCCAAAATTACACATTTTGCCATCTGCCTCTGATTTCTTCCTAGCCAGCAGGGTTGAAGGTACAACCACTGTGCCAAAACTGCAGAAAAGACTTATATCACTGATGCTTTCTAATATTTAAGCTTAAGCCTTAAAACATTCACTGAGTTTGACTGCACAGACCTGTACCTAAGAAGCTGGATGTTAGATAGAGTGGTTACCCCCTCACCTATTTCCAGAAAGCCTGAACTATTTCCTGTCCAGCCAGCCCCATGTCTTTTGAGACATGGGCCCAACATGACTAACCTTTTCTCCACCATTGAGTACTGAGTGGGTCCCTGATTAAAGGATACCTGCTTTTCTCAACCTTTTCCATCTCTGAGGTCATGGGGTGGCCATATCTTTGAGGAACACCCCTCTAGGGGCTGTGTATTCTACAGAAGCTCAGGACTAGTCAAAACTCAAGGCACAGAATGGTTTTGGTGCTTCCTAATTCCTTCTTTTATCCTCCCCTTCTCTCTCAAACTCTTGTTCAATGCCCCCAGCATCTTTACTTCCATCTCCTGTCATCTGCAAGTTCATGCTGGAGCATTTGCAATGACCCAGGCCAATCTTACTAAAGTACTAAAAGGTAGTAAATATGTTGCCCTAACAATCAAATCTTATGGCTCATCCCATGATTGTTGTATTAACGTTGGACCAAGTTCCTGTGCCCTGTTCAATAATGTCGTACCTATAAAAGGTAACTCCACCACTCAGATCATTAGGGATTTCTTGGAAGACATTGTACAAGAGGGATTTCCAATACTTACTCTTTCAAACCAGCCCCAGAACCATCTCATTCACAAAGGTAATTGCAGAGAGATGGATGAACAGACTTCCTAAGCTTTGGCAACTCGCTGAAATCCAGGATGCTAATTCACTTGTGGACATCCATATCTTACTATGCTTATTTAGGAAAATCATTCCCTGTACAACAGTAGAGATCAGAATCTTTTATTTTTCCCTTGTAAAGGAAATGAATGTCTCACTCAATGACAGATTAAGAAAGCATAGTTCTCACATTGTCTCTCCTCTGAGCTTCAGACTAGAGAATGTTCCTGTGGTTGAAGAAAACTCGGCTGGATGAGTTAAACTCATCTCCATTATTAATCTTGAGGGCTTGTGTGGCCACACTGCCCTACATCCCAGGGGGATTCCTGGGCTAGGTTCCAGGAGTAAGGTTAAGGGACGATTGGAAAAAGTGACTGTCACTGGTCTTAAAAGCTCTCATCTCATATGTTCTGCCCTCTACTTACCTTTTGGCCTTTCTGATGCCATGCATACATTTTTAGAAAATGTTATTTCTGCAGTTGACTCAGGGCCCCAAACCATGGTTTTGACTTCATCTGGAGTTACATGGAGACAAAGTAAGCATGCCCATTTCATCCCAACATTCTACTACATAGGAGTTTTGCTTTCTTTATTTGTTTTTAGCTAGTTTAGTCTGGTGTAGTTCCTTTAGGGAAACTTCAACAGTTGCTCATCCTTTTACCAATTTGAAATAGAATGCTGGAGGCTGTGAGGGGAGGGAGCTAGAATAAAGTTGAAAAAGTTTTATAGAAAAAATTGAAATGAGTAAGCTATTCCACATAAAGCCCTGTAGTTTGCACTAGACACCTTTGTTACCATTTTTTTAAATCAATGCCAGTAATTTCTCTTTTTTGAGGGAATACCCTTTTCTAAGCTTTTACAAGGCAACAAAATGCTATCTTCCAAACTAACTGGTGATGTTCTAAATTTCTGATTTAAATCTACTGTACATTATATTGGTGCACCTACTGCTTATTATTTTAGATACTCTGAAAAGTAAGAGTCTATCACTTCCAGAGCCTTAAATTTGACTTGGATTTTTAGTACTGATTCTCCTATAAGGAAACAAACAAAAAAGACATGAGTTTTCTCTACTTCTCTTCTCATCCATATTTTCAAGAATGAAACCAAATGGTTACTGTTTGGCCTTTGATACTTTTGTTGGATCGGTAACAATTTTCTGTGTCTCAACTGAAGTAGCTGAAATTCTAACACTTATGTGTTAAAAAGAACACTCTCCACTTCAGCACAGATGTTAACACAGTTTAACATTGAGAGAAATTAATTTACAGAGGAAAATATACAGCTTATCTGGGTGGGAAAATAGTCCTATAAGTAATCTAATGCCAAGTTATTGGAGATTTAACATGTCACTTCCTTCTTCATTTAAATTGTTATGAAATCACTTTACTTTTTCTCTACAGCCCTATGATCAAAATTTTAAGTGATAGAAGTAAAACTGCTTTTATTATCAAATTGAATATTTCGTGGAAACAGAAATTCATGACTTTTAGGACATCCTTGTACACACACATGCCTCTAGAGTTTACAGACTGAGAGGCTGGTATTTTAGAGTAATGATTTTGATAATTGCAAATGGAAGCACTACAGACTTATGTTATATACTAAAAGCAAAGCTACATGCATGCACTAGACAGTTATGAGTTTTTAAAGGGAATAAAGAAGCTGATTTAGCTCATCTACTTAACACCCCTGTTCTTCGTATAATTTTCTATCTAAGATTTTCTTGCCAACTTCCAGTTATACCCTTGAGCTTTTGCAAAAGGAAACAGTATATGCTCCACAAATAAGTGTGGAGCACATGGGGAGTTAGAGAGGAGAAGGGAGCTGGGGGAAATTGGAAGGGGAGATGAACCATGAGATACTATGGACTCTAAAAACAATCTGAGGGGTTTGAAGTGGCGGGGGGGGGTGGGAGGTTGGGGTACCAGGTGGTGGGTATTATAGTATTATAGTGGGTATTATAGTATTATAGAGGGCACGGATTGCATGGAGCACTGGGTGTGGTGCAAAAA
>NC_081570.1:108603356-108643678 GCF_022355385.1 Mustela nigripes | reverse complement strand
TATGGACTCTAAAAACAATCTGAGGGGTTTGAAGTGGCGGGGGGGGGTGGGAGGTTGGGGTACCAGGTGGTGGGTATTATAGTATTATAGTGGGTATTATAGTATTATAGAGGGCACGGATTGCATGGAGCACTGGGTGTGGTGCAAAAATAATGAATACTGTTATGCTGAAAATAAATAAAAAATAAATTTTAAAAAAGGAAATAGTGTACTAAATAAAAAACGTTTATTTCTGGAATTTGGCATTAAACAACATAAATGGAAATAATGCAAAAAGATTCAGTACATCATTTTTAAAGTTTAATCATTCTTTTTTGAAATCTGGTAAAATTTATATTGTCAGTTTTACATGCTGTTTCCCTTCCACTTCTCATCCTCTACTGGAAGCAACTTACAGTGCAATTTTTTTTTTTATTTGGGAAACTTGGCCTGGCTCATGGGATTACATATAAAGAAGTTGAGGACTTACCTTTTGTCAATACTCAAACTACTTAAAAGCAATACACCTGTCTTCTAATTATTATAAAGTTGTTTAACAAAGTTATTACACTAAATATCGAATGAGAAGATGTCTTAAATATATATTCCAAAATGTTAAGACATTAAAAATAACCCACATAAATCACTCTGATATATTGTCCCATTCACTCATTCCTTCTAAGTTTTATTACTAGGTTGGCTCATATAAGCTCTGTATTCCTAGCTACTTTTCTCATAGTACCAATGGTTCTTTATGTCCAAAGGGAGAAGAAAAGCTCTCTAAATTTTAACCTTAAAAGAGAGAAAATATTCTATATGCTCAGGTCTCACATGATGTTAGTTTCTGAAAAAGAAAGCCAATTTTGTTTAATCTATTTCTAGTACTATTTCTACAAGCAAGATGGAAAGGGGACTGTCAGGGCATGGTTCCTACCATTTCTTCTTAGCTTCATGGGAACAATTGCCACATTTCCCTGCAGGGCATTGGCTGCAGACCTGTAGAATTATTACTGAACTATAGACTTCATCTCTCCTGACTCTTACAACCATTGCTTTGGATATTTGCCATGATTCAAAAAGGAAATATAAGTGGGACACCTGGGTGGCTCAGTTGGTTGGACGACTGCCTTTGGCTCAGGTCATGGTCCTGGAGTCCCAGGATCGAGTCCCACATCGGGCTCCCAACTGCGTGGGGAGTCTACTTCTCCCTCTGACCTTCTCCTTGCTCATGCTCTCTCTCACTGTCTCTCTCTCTCAAATAAATAAATAAATAAAATCTTTTTAAAAAAGGAAATATAAGTAAAAAAAAAATCTATCAATATGGATTTTTCTCAATTTAAGTTCTGTGTTTCTAATTAATCATGACCTGGGTTTAATTCATTCATTTAAAGATTATTTTCTTTTTTTAATTCAAGCACAAGGTTCTACAAGCTCATGATGCTTTATCTAAAATTACTGTAAGGCTGAAAAATGCCTGATGAAGGTAGAATAATCCAGTAAGAGAAAGGGTCTGTGCTCCTGGAGAGAGAACAGAATCATACTGTATCATGCTAAGGAGAATTCCATGAATGATGAAATTCCTACTCTTGGATGATGATAGAAGCAGGAGTAGTATAAGCAGAACTAGCTGTGGAGGACATGGGGCCATGTCCAAACTGACAGGGCACATTGTGGAGGATGTGGGCCATGTCCATGCTGATAGCAGTTCAGCCTCCTCATGACTGGCTGCTGGAGGAGAAGGTGAGAAGAAGCCACCTGAGTGGGGACTTCCAAGGGGGTGCGTGATATCAGGACCCCACAGAGGAAGGGTACGCTCTGTAGACACTTGGCTTCTGTGGTTTAGTATGTCATGATGTGGCCTCTCACCATGCTGTGTGTGGGGCTGTGGGGGCTCCCTTTCTGGGCTCGGATTCTCCCCAGCTTCAGCAGCTGTGTTAGTACACACGTGGATTCAGTTTCTGGGGCTCCTCAGATGGTCTGCATCAGGGAACGGCCACCCCACTTGGGACTCATGCTCCCCCCACCACAGTCCTGCAGTGTCCTTCCTTCATCCACACTGGCTCCAGGGCTGGCCCCGAGTTTGGAAGTTCGGGAGCGACAGCATGGAATCCATAGAAGGCTTTGGGGAGAGCAGGTGTTTTCCTCCCTGAGCACAGAGTTTCTCCCCGCATCCATGTATCTCCCTCCATGTCTGTCCTCAGTGTTGCATGATTGTCAGAGGACAGGTCTGTGCCCTTATGGGTTCAGGAGACTCCTAGGTATCTTGTTCTTTTGAACGCAGTAGTAAATGATATTGTTCTCTGTGGACTTTTTCCGATGGTTCCTTCTGAGCACGTAGAAATGCAATTGATTTGTGTATATTGATTTTGCTCCTTGAGAATTTCTTAAGTATATTAGTTCCCTTCACCTTAAACTCTAATGGTCAGTTATTTGACCAGAAACATGAGTTTTACTTGGGAAGAGCAGAGAATGGCGATCTGGACTGAGCAAGCTCCAGTCCCATCACAGGCAAGGGCAAGAAACAAAGGAGAGGAACAGTATTTCATGGCGAGCAAGGAAGCAGTTGGGAGGGCTGCTTGGAAGAAAAGTCCTCTGGAGAAAGGCAGGGGTTTGGGGAGGAGGATGTGTGTGAAGAGGGTTCTCACTGGTTCAGCTGCAGGGATGCTGATTTCCTGTAGAAGATGAACCCTCCAGTTTCCCCGTCAGCCTGGAAGAGAGGAGCCTATCCTGTGGGGGCTACTACTGTGGGGTCTGTAATGGGCTCCATTGTAATGCAGCGCCAGGCACCCCCTTGCAGCCTCCCCTTCTGGTGTCCCCAGTCCACTTTACTGAGGCTTCCTTCCTGCCTTTTCACAGTTCTAAGCAGGTTGTGGGGGAGCGTTATGGAGAATTGGAATTTCAAACCTCACTGCTTCTACTGCACCCGAGACATGGCAGCACCTGATTCAATGCCCCCATGAGTCTCTTGCAAACATGTGGCCTCCTACAATGGCGAGTGGCCTCTCCACTATGGGTGACCTGTATCTGGGGGAAGGCTTGGCCTCCACCCCAAAATCTGAGGTCCTCTGCTTCTGTGATGTGGTGCCGATGTGGGTATTCAGAAGAGTCATTTCCTCTGCAGTGATGTCACATCTGCAGTTATGTGTCACAGCAGCATAGATGAGCTTTATCTCCACACTCAGACTCCCCAGCTGTTGTTTCTCTACCATGTCTGCCACTTCACACAGACTACTTCAGTGCATTTTACCACAAACAGGGACACTGTCCTGCAGATCCACCACATAACCCCAAATGAGGAAACCATGATGGTTCCCACATTTGAACCCAGACCACAGGCCCACTCCAGCTGTCACCACATGTCCAACAGTCTGAAATGTCCTCTCCATTCGGATCCAGTTTTCTTCTTCTGGAACTTCTTCAGGACTTTCCCTTATTTGGGTAACCTTGACGGACGTAAGGAGCACAGACAGCTCCCAAGTGAGTGGGATTTCTATATGGCTTATGTCACTGGGGCTCTTTTCAGTGTCCATCCACGTTGTGACATGCATCAATCCTTCGTTCACTTTTTCACAGTGACTAAACATAAGAACATCAACCCCTTAAAACATTTCAAGTACACAGTTCTCTGACCTTAGCTGAGTTCCCACAGTTGGACATCATTCTCCAGAACTTTCACATTCTCCCGAGGGAATCTGTGAGCATGAAACACCCTCCCCATTGTCCTTTCCCTTCAACCCCCTGCAACCACATCCAGCTTTGTGTCCCAAACACCTCATCCGTGGAATCATACAGTATCTCTCCTCCCATGCCTGGCTGATTTCACTCAGCATAATGACTTTCATGGTCAATGTGTTATAGCCTGTGTCAGAACTCCCTTAGTTTTTAAGGCTGAGTCTTGTTTCATGGTGTAAAAACCACATTTTTCTTATCCATTCATATGACAGTGGACACTTGGGTGGCTTCCGCCTTTTGGCTGTTGTGAGAAATGCTGTTCTGAATAAGGGTGCTTCTGCTTTCAGTTTTGAGGGGCATATAGGCTGCAGTGGAATTGTGTGCTTAATATTTTAAGGAACCACCATATGTTTTTCCACACAGATGAGCCATTTTACTTCATTCCTTCCTAGGGCAGAACGAAATATCCATTTATGGATTGACCTCATTTTTTTGATCCTTTTCCCCATGGGTGGATATTTGCACAGTGTCTGGCTTTTGCCTTTTGTGAGCACTGTTCCAATCAATATTCCTGCACATTTTTGTTTGTTTCTTTGAACTACTGTTTTCAATTTGGGGGATATATATCTAGGAATGCAATTGTTGAACCATATGTTAATTCTGCTTTGATCTATTTGAGTAAATGTCAAACTATTTTATACATAGACTGCACTATTTTTTACAAGCAAGGTATAGGAGTTTCAGTTTCTCAAAATCCTTTTGTTATTTTTAGTTTTCTCAATCATAGTGATTCTACTTGTGTAAAAGGACATCTAAACTGGTTTAAATCTTCATTTCCATAAAGACTAATAATGTTTAACATCTATTCATGTGCTCTTTGCCATTTGTATGATTTCTCTGGGGCTGTCTTTTTGTTGAGTTGCAAAAGCTCTTTACATATTCTGGGCAACAGACTCTTATTAGATAAATAATGTACAACTATTTCCTTCCATTCTGGAGGCTGTCTTTTCACTTTCTGGATAGTATCTTCTTATGTACAAATATTTTATTATTTTTTTTTTTACATTTTTTAAAAGAGTGAGTGAGAGAGAGTGTACAAATGGACAGGGGCAGAGGGAGAAGGAAAGAGAATCTTAAGCAGACCCCACATTCAGTGTGGAACATGACATGGGGCTCTATCATGACTCTGAGATCATGATGTAAGCCACTATTAAAAGTCAGATGGTTAACCAACTGAGCCACCCAGGTGCCTGGGACAGATTTTTAATTTTAAGGATATTATTTTATGTATTATTTTCTTTCCCTTCTTATGTTTTGGTGTCAGATCTAAAAACATTGCTAAATCCAAAGTTATGAAGATTTATCCCCATTTTTCTTCTAAAGCTTATAATTTTCCATCTTACATTTACTCCTTTAACTTATTTTGAGTTACTGGTTATATGTGGTGTGAGGTAAGGGTCCAGCTCCATTCCTCTGTACATGGATAACCGATTATCTAGCACCCTTTGTTGAAAAGATGAATCTGTCCCCCTAATGTAATGTTGTCTACCCTTGTCAAAATTCAGTGGACCATACATGAAGGGGTTTATTTCTGGGCTCTCAGTTAAATCACACTGATCTGTATGCATATTTTTTTAAAAACCCTATTTTATTTATTAATTTTTTATTTAAATTCAACTAATTAACATACAATGTATTATTTGTTTCAGGGTGTATGCATACCTTTACGACAATATCACAATGTTTTATTTACTGTTGCTTTGTATTAAGGTTTGAAATTTGGAAATATAACCTTTCACCATTGATTTTCTATTTCAAGATGGGTTTGGTTATCTTATGGTCCCTTAAAATTCCATATGTGCATTTCTTCCCAAAGGCCTTTGTGCAATTTCTTTGGAAGGCACTGAATTTTCACATTGTTTGTGTACTGTTGCCATCTTATCAGTAGTATGTCTTTTCATCACCATGGGGTACCCTCAGATTTATTTAGGTTTCCCTTTCTTTCAGCAGTGTTTTGTAATTTTTGGTGTACAAGACATATACCTTGATTACATCTATTCCCAAATATTTTTGTCAATGTTGATATTCCCTAAAATGGAATTGTTTTCTTAAATTCCTTTTTGGGCATACATTAGCAATATGTATACAAATAAGAGAGATTTGTGTGTATTGATATTTTGTCCTGTCAGTTTGCAGAATTAGGGAACTGGCTGTAATCATTTTTTATTGATTCTTTTGTGTGTGTGTGTGCCAAAAATAAAATTTTATTATTTGGTTGTTCCAATGTACATTTGTGGAAGCACTGACATGTTCCTTTCTCAAATCCACATCTACACAAGGGTAAAATGCAGGCAATGTTGAAATGCACTGCTCATTGGAATACCAAGTACAAGGAGGGTATTAGTAGTAATAAAAAGATATCGAGGGCACCTGGGTGGCTCAGTGGGTTAAGCCGCTGCCTTCGGCTCAGGTCATGATCTCAGGGTCCTGGGATCGAGTCCCGCATCGGGCTCTCTGCTCAGCAGGGAGCCTGCTTCCTCCTCTCTCTCTCTGCCTACCTCTCTGCCTACTTGTGATCTCTGTCAAATAAATAAATAAAATCTTTAAAAAAAAAGATATCGAATATGCTCTTTATATGAGATGATGCCATCTCTGGTCTCTAAATAGATCTCGGTCTACTGTTTCCTTTCTCATGTGGATTCTTTATTTCTTGCATCATTGTTCTGGGTAGAACTTTCAGTACAATACTGAGCAAGGAATGAAAGGCAGAATGATGGACTTGTTTGTGATTTCAGAGTACAGCTGTCAGTCCTCAAAATTGGGCATGATGTTTGATTAGATTTAGGGTGGAGTTAGGGTTAGGCTCTCCCTTTTTCTGCTGTACAGAGCCCATTCTTCTCCAGTAACCAGCAGAGTGATCTTTTTGGAACATAACCTGCGATTCAATATTTGGAAAAACCTAAATACTTTACCAAAAAAGTGAGAACTTATAAACAACTTCAGTAAAATATCAGAGTACAAAATCAATACACAAAAATCTGTTTTGTTTCTCTCCATTATATGCAAACTACCAAAGGAATTAGAAAATAATTCCTTTTACAATTGCATCAAAGGAATAAAATATCTAGGACTAAATTTAGCCAAGGGAGTGAAAGATCTGTCTCCTAAAATGTATATACAGTTGATTTTAAAAATTAGAAATATGGAGCACTGGGTGTGGTGCATAAAAAATGAATTCTGGGACAAAAAATAAAGTTAAAAATTAAATAAAAATTATAAAAAAGAAATTAGAAATAAATTGAAAGATACTCTGTATTCATAGATTGAAATAATTAAGGTTTTTAAAATGTCTATACAAAGTCATCTATAGATTAGGTGACATCCCTATGAAATACCAAGTAGCACTTTGAAACCAAAATAGAACTAACAATGTTAAAATTGTTCTGAAACAACAAAGATCCTAAATAGCCAAAGCAATCTTAAGAAGGAACAAAGCTGGAGGCATCATACTGCCTGATTTCAAACTATATTACCAACCTACAGTAATCAAAATAGTACAATGTTCCAAGTCGCAGTCCCTGGGGAGGCAGGCTCTTAGCAAGACAGGAAACAACATGTGTTGGAGGGGATGTGGAAAAAGGGGAAACCCTCCTCCACTGTTGGTGGGAATGCAAGTTGGTGCAGCCACTTTGGAGAAGAGTGTGGAGATTCCTCAAGAAATTAAAAATACAGATTCCCTAGGACCCTGCCATTGCACTCCTGGGTATTTACCCCAAAGATACAGATGTAGTGAAAACAAGGGCCATCTGTACCCCAATATTTATAGCAGCAATGGCCACGGTTGCCAAACAGTGGAAAGAACCAAGATGCCCTTCAACGGACGAATGGATAAGGAAGATGTGGTCCATATACACTATGGAGTATTGTGCCTCCATCAGAAAGGATGAATACCCAACTTTTGTAGCAACATGGACGGGACTGGAAGAGATTATGCTGAGTGAAATAAGTCAACCAGAGAGAGTCAATTATAATATGGTTTTACTTATTTGTGAAGCATAACAAATAGCATGGAGGACATGGGGAGTTAGGAGAAGGGAGTTGCGGGATTGGAAGGAGAGGTGAACCATGACTATGGACTCTAAAAAACAATCTGAGGGTTTTAAAGGAGCGGTGGGTGGGAGGTTGGGGGAACCAGATGGTGGGTATTGGAGAGGGCATAGATTGCATGGAGCACTGGGTGTGGTGCAAAATCAATGAATTGTTACACTGAACATAAATTTAAAAAAATAGTACAGTGTTAGCAAGAAAACCAACACCTAGATCAATGGAAAAGAATAAAGACTGACATTCAAAATGTATGGAGACATAAAGAGCTTCCAAGACCAGCTAGGTTTAAAATAGTATGTGACCACCAAGCCTGCACTGCAGGAAATATTAAGGTGGGTTAGATAAAAGAGAAAAAGTCCTAAGGATATCATTGAACACAAATATATGGAGATAACCTGTAGAAACAAAGACTTCACAGGTAACACGATATCAAAAAACATGTCTCTCAATAATCACTCTCAATGTGAATGGCCTAAATGCACCCATAAAATGATGCAAGGTTGCAGATTGGATAAAACAACAGGACCCATCCATATGTTGTCTACAAGAGACCCATTTTGAACCTAAGGATACATCCAGACTGAAAGTGAAGGGATGGAGAGGCATCTTTCATGCCAATGGGCCTCAAAAGAAGGCTGAGGTAGGGATTCTCATATCAGATAAACTAGATTTTAAACTAAAGACTGTAGGCAGAGATACATAATTTATAGAGGGACTATCCACCAAGAAGATCAAGCAATTGTAAATATTTATGCCCCTAATATCGGAGCAGCCAATTACATAAGAAAATTGTTAACCAAGATAAAGAGTCATATTGATATGAATACATTAATAGAAGGAGATCTTAACGTGCCACTCTCAGTAATAGACAGATCATCCAAGCAGAAAATCAATAAAGAAACAAGAGCATTGAATGACACATTGGACCAGATGGACCTCATAGATATATACAGAACATTCCATCCTAAAACAACAGAATACTCATTCTCCTCAAATGGACATGGAACCTTCTCCCGAATAGGCCATAAACTGGTCACAAATCAGGGCTCAACTGACACAAAAAGATTGAGATTACTCCCTGCATATTCTCAGATCACAATGCTTTGAAAATTTAGCTCAACATGAAGGAAAAGTTTGGAAGGAATTCAAACACCTGGAAGCTAAAGACCACCTTGCTTAAGAATGCTTGAATCAACCAGGAGATCAAAGAAAAACATAAACAATTCATGGAAACCAATGAGAATGAAGACACTTCAGTCCAAAACCTATGGGATACAGCAAAGCTAGTCCGATGGGGAAATACTTAGCCATCTAAGCCTCTCTCAAAAAAATTGAAAAATCCAGAATACACCAGTTGTCTTTACATCTTAATGAACTGGAGAATCAACAACAAATCCAGTCAACTCCACACAGAAGAAGGTAAACAATCAAGATTAGAGCAGAGATCAATGAGATATAAATTAGAGATACATTAGAATGCATCAATGAAACTAGAAGCTGTTTTTTTTTAAATAATCAACAAGATCGATAAACCATTGGCCAAACTAAACCAAAGGAAAGAGAGAAGGCCCAAATTTATATAATTATGAATGAAAAGGGAGAGATCACAACTAACACCAAGGAAATAGAAACAACCATCAGAAATTATTATCAATAATTATATTCCAATAAAGTTAAGCAACTTAGATGAAATGCATGTGTTCCTGAAAAATTATAAATTTCCAAAAAAGAACCAGGAGGAAATTGACAAGCCGAATACACCAATATCTAGGAACAAGATTGAAGCAGTGATCAAAAGCCTCCCAACAAACAAGAGCCAAAGACCTGACAGATTCCCTGGGGAATTCTACCAAACGTTCAAAGAAGAAATAACACCTATCTCCTTGAAGCTCTTTCAAAAAATTGAAGCAGAAGGAAAACTTCCAGACTCTTGTTATGAAGCCAGCATTACCATGATCCCAAAACCTGGCAAAGAACCCCCCCCCCCCAAAAAAAAAGAATTTCAGGCCAATATCCCTGATGGATATGGATGCTAAGATACTCAACAAGACCCTAGCAAATAGGATCCAAGAGCAAATTAAAAATATTACCTAGCATGATCAGGTGGGATTCATCCCTGGGTTTCAAGGAATGGTTCAACATTCGCAAATCAATCAATGTGATAGAACAAATCAATAAGAGAAGAGAGAAGAAGCACATGGTCCTCTCAACTGATGCAGAAAAAGCATTTGACAAAATCCAGCATCCGTTCCTGATTAAAATGCTTCAAAGTATAGGGATAGAGGGAACATTCCCCAACTTCATAAAATCTATCTATGAAAGACCCACAGCAAATATTATCATCAATGGGAAAAAGTTCACAGTCTTCCTGTTGAGATCAGGAGCACGACAAAGATGTCCACTCTCACCACTCTTGTTCAACATAGTATTAGAAGTCCTAGCAAAAGCAATAAGACAACAAAAAGAAATAAAAGGTATCCAAATTGGCAATGAAGAAGTCAAACTCTCTCTCTTCCTAGATAACATGAAACTTTATAGGGAAAACACAAAAGACTCCGCCCCCAAACTATTAGAACTCATACAGCAATTCATTAACGTGGAAGGATACAAAGTCAGTGTACAGAAATCGGTGGATTTCTTATACACTGACAATGAAAACACATAAAGGGAAATTAGAGAATTGATTCCATTGACTGTAGCACCAAGAACCATAAGATACCTGGGAATAAACCTAACCAAAGAGGTAAAGGGTCTTATTTTGAGGAGCTACAGAAAACTCATGAAAAAAATTGAAGAAGTCACCAAAAGATGGGAGACCATTCCATGCTCATGGATTGGAAGAATAAAGATTGTAAAAATGTCTATATTCTGTAGAGAAATCTAAAATTTCAATGCCATTTCAATCAAAATTCCAATGGTATTTTTCAAAGAGCTGGAGCAAAGAGTCTTATGGAATCAGAAGAGACCCTGGATTGCTAAGGAAACATTGAAAAAGAAAAACAAAATGAGGGACATCACATTGCCCTAATTCAATCTTTACTACAAAGCTGTGATCACCAAGATAGTATGGTACTGACATAAAAACAGACAAAACAGACGAGTGGGACAGACTATAGAGTCCAGATATGGGCCCTCAACTCTATGGCCAAATAATCTTAAACAAAACAGGAAAACATACACAGTGTGGAAAAAAAACCAGTCTTCAATAAATTGTGCTGGGTAACTCACAGCTGTATGTAGAAGAATGAAACTCGATCATTCTCTTACACCATACACAAAGATAAATTCGAGATGGATAAAAGACCTCAACATAAGGCAGGAATCCATTAGAAGCTGAGAGGAGAACATAGGCATAACCTCTTCAATATCAGCTACAGCAACTTCTTTCAAGACATGTCTCCAAGGGCAAAGGAAACAAAAGTGAAAATGATATTTTACTCTCTCTGCTTGACTTATTTCACTCAGCATAATCTCTTCCAGTCCCGTTCATGTTGCTACAAAAGTTGGGTATTCATCCTTTCTGATGGAGACATAATACTCCATAGTGTATATGTACCAGGTGAACCATGACAGATTATGGACTCTGAAAAACAATCTGAGGGTTTTGAAGGGGTGGGGGGTGGGATGTCGGGGTACCAGGTGGTGGGTATTATAGAGGGCATGGATTGCATGGAGCACTGGGTGTGGTGCAAAAATAATGAATACTGTTATGCTGAAAATAAAATAAATAAATAAATAAATAAAAATACATCATAAAAAAAAGCAAAAATGAACTTTTGGGACTTCTTCAGGATCAAAAGCTTCTGCACAGCAAAGGCAACAGTCAACAAAACAAAGAGGCAACACACAGAATGGGAGAAGATATTTGCAAATGACAGTACAGACAAAAGGTTGATATCCAGGATCTATAAAGAACTCCTCAAACTCAACACACACAAAACAGACAATCATATTAAGAAATGGGCAGAAGATATGAATAGACACTTCTCCAAGGAAGACATACAAATGGCTACCAGAAACATGAAAAAATGTTCATCATCACTAGCCATCAGGGAGATTCAAATTAAAACCACATTGAGATACCACCTTACACCAGTTAAAATGGCCAAAATTAACAAGACAGGAAACAACATGTGTTGGAGGGGATGTAAAGAAAGGGGAACCCTCTTCCACTGTTGGTGGGAATTCAAGTTGGTGCAGCCTCTTTGGAGAACAGTGTGGAAATTTCTCAAGAAATTAAAAATAGAACTTCCCTATGACCCTGCAATTGCACTCCTGAGTATTTACCCCAAAGATACAGATGTGGTGAAAAGAAGGGCCATCTGTACCCCAATGTTTATAGCAGCAATTCCACTGTCGCCAAACTATGAAACGAGCCAAGATGCCCTTCAAAGGACGAATGGATAAGGAAAATGTGGTCCATATCCACTATGGAGTATTATGCATCCATCAGAAGGATGAATATCTAATTTTTGTAGCAACATGGAGTGGACTGGAGTGAAATAGGTCAAGCAGAGAGAGTCAAGTATCATATGGTTTCACTTATTTGTGGAGCATAACACATAGCATGGAGGACATGGGGAGTTAGAGAGGAGAAGGGAGTTCGGGGAACTTGGAAGGGGAGGTGAACCATGAGAAAGTATAACTCTGAGAAACAATCTGAGGGGTTTGAAGTGGCGGGGGTTGGGAGGTTGGGGTACCAGGTGGTGGGTATTATGGAGGGCACGGATTGCATGGAGCACTGGGTGTGGTGCATAAATAATGAATACTGTTATGCTTAAAATTAAAAAAAGAATATTTAATAAAATTAAAAAAAATGTTCATCATCACTAGCCATTAGGGACATTCAAATTAAAACCATATTGAGATACCACCTTAGACCAGTTAGAATGGCCAAAATTAGCAAGATAGGAGAAACAGTGTGTGTTGGAGTGGATGTGGAGAAAGGGGAACCCTCTTCCACTGTTGGTGGGAATGCAAATTGGTGCAGCCACTTTGGACAATAGTGTGGAGATTCCTCAAGAAATTAAAAATAGAGCTTCCCTATGACCCTGCAATTGCACTACTGGGTATTTACCCCAAAGATACAGATGTCGTGAAAAGAAGGGCCATCTGTACCCCAATGTTTATAGCAGCAATGGCCACGGTCTCCAAACTGTGAAAAGAACCAAGATGCCCTTCAACGGATGAGTGGATAAGGAAGATGTGGTTCATATACACTATGGAGTATTATGCCTCCATCAGAAGGGACGAATACCCAACTTTTGTATCAACATGGACGGAACTGGAAGAGATTATGCTGGGTTAAGTAATTCAAGCAGAGAGAATAAATTATCATATGGTTTCACTTATTTGTGGAGCATAACAAATAGCATGGAAGACAAGGGGAGTTAGAGAAGAGAAGGAGTTGGGGGAAATTGGAAGGGGAGGTGAACCATGAGAGACTATGGACTCTGAAAAACAGTCTGAGGGTTTTGAAGGGGCTGGGGGTGGGAGGTTTTGGGAACCAGGTGGTGGGTATTAGAGAGGGCACAGAATTCATGGGGCACTGGGTGCGGTGCAAGAACAATGAATACTGTTACACTGAAAAGGTTCCATGTGCACTTGAGAAGAATGAGTCTTCTGTTGTTTTAGGGTGGAATGTTCTGTATATATCTAAGACGTCCATCTGATCCAATGTGTCATTCAATGCTCTGTTTCTTTATTGATTTTCTGCTTGGATGATATGTCTATTACTGAAAGAAGCATGTTAAAATCTATTACTATTAATGTATTCATATCAATATGACTCTTTATCTTGATTAACAGTTTTCTTATGTAATTGATTGCTCCCATATTGGGGGCATAGAGATTTACAATTGTTAGATTATCTTGGTGGATAGTCTTTTCGAGAATAATGTAGTGTCCTTCTGTATATCTGACTACAGTCTTTAGTTTAAAATCTAGTTTATCTGATATGAGAATCACTACTCCGGCCTTCTTTTGAGGCCCGTTTGCATGAAAGATGCTTCTCCATCCCTTCATTTTCAGTCTGGATGTATCCTTAGGTTCTAAATGGGTCTCTTGTAGACAACATATGGATGGGTCCTGTCGTTTTATCCAATCTGCCACCATGTGTGATTTTATGGGCACATTTAGGCCATTCACGTTGAGAGTGATTTTTGATAGATACGTTTTTATTGACATCGTTTTACCTTTGAAGTATTTCTTTCTGTAGATTGTCTCTATATTTCTGTTCAATGCTGTTCTTAGGATTTTTCCTCTTTTATAGAACTCCCCTTTATATTTTCTGCAGTTTCAGCTTGGTGGTTGCATACTCTTTTAAGCCTTCTGTGTCTTGGAAACTCTATCTCTCCATCTATTTTGAATGTCAGTCTTGCTGGATAAAGTATTTTTGGCTGCATGTTCTTCTCATTTAGTGCCTTGTATATATCTTGCCAGCCCTTTCTGGCTTGCCAGGGTTCTGTGGACAGGTCTGATGTTATTCTAATGGGATTTCCTCTTTACTTAAGGAGCTTCTTTGTCCAAGCTACCTTCAAGTGGGCCTGCCTACAATTATAATTCTTCATTCTTACTATTAGGTGTCTCGAGGACTTTTGAGAATCTATAATCTTGGGGGGGATACTGTTCTGCCTCTAGTACATGAATGATGGTTCCATTCGTGAGATTGGGAAAATTTTCATGAAGAACTTGTTCCACTATATCTTCTAGAATTCTTTCTCTCTCCTCCCTTTCAGTGATTCCAATAATTCTGACGTTGGAACATTTCATGGCATCCTTTATTTCCCTGATTCTGTTTTCGTGGCTTCTAAGCTGTTTGTTCCAGGCTTCCTCCTGATCCTTTCTCTCTATCTGTTTGTCCTCCAGATCACCAATTCTATCTTCTGTCTCAGCTACCCTAGCTTTGAGAGAATTTATTTTTTTTTAAGATTTTATTTATTTTATTTGACAGACAGAGATTACAAGTAGGCAGAGAGGCAGGCAGAGAGAGAGAGAGAGAGGAGGAGGAAGCAGGCTCCCTGCTGAGCAGAGAGCCCGATGCGGGACTCGATCCCAGGACCCTGAGATCATGACCTGAGCCGAAGGCAGCGGCTTAACCCACTGAGCCACCCAGGCGCCCCGCTTTGAGAGAATTTAGATTAGATTAGAACTCATTGAGAGCATTGTGAACCTCATCCCTGGTGGCTTTCATTTCTTCCCTAACATTGTGAACATCACCTCTGGTGGTTTTCAATTCCTAATCAATTCCATTTGGTGATTCATGGCTTTCTCCTACCTAGCTATTGCCTGGATAATTGTTGGCCTAAATTCCCTTTCTGACATATTGTCTATGTCGATAGCCATTAGCTTTTTTGCAGAAGGCCCTTCCTCTGTATTTTTCTTCTGTGGGCATTCCTCCTCCTAGTCATTTTGGTGAGAGATGGCTGAATGGATGTTGCTGGGTGTGTCGACTGTGGTACAGTCAAGGTGCACCCGGGAATGCTTCTGAGCAATCAGAAGTCCCCCCCCCAAATGAAAGAAAAAAGAAATAGAGAAAGGGGAAAAGAAATAGAAAAAGAGAGAGAGAGAGACTGGAAAGAATAGATAAAAGAGAAGGTTCAGCCCAAATGGGTCCCAAGGTAAGATTTATGAAGTGTACAAACAAAAACAAACAAAAAGACTGATAAAAGTATATGACGAGAGAACAAAATGTATATATATATATATATATATATATATGTGCAAAAAAAAAAAATACCTCGTCAAAAAGGACCCCAAGTATAAGATTTATATATTATCAGGACAAACACAAATACACAAAAACACTGGCAGAAGGAAATGATGGAAGAGTGTTTATAAATTCTCAGTGTGGGTGAGGAAGATTATTTTGACTCTTCCTGGGTGTATTTTGATACCTTTGTTAAGGGACTCAACTTTCCTAAGATAAAGGGGGATTTAAAAATTGGTTTACCTAGAGGGGTAGAATTGATTGGGGAAAGGGGATTACCTTGAAGTTTTACTCTATATGGATATTTAAAATAAAAATAAAAAAGGAATAAACTAAACTTAACTAAAATTAAAAAAAAATTAAAATAGTAGAGCAAAAGAAAAACACGGGTATATGTATTAAAAAGTTCAGGTTAAAAGGTTATTATGGAGGGCTTCTGGGTGGCTCAGTGGGTTAAGCCGCTGCCTTCGGCTCAGGTCATGATCTCAGGGTCCTGGGATCGAGTTCCGCATCGGGCTCTCTGCTCAGCAGGCGGCCTGCTTCCCTTCCTCTCTCTCTGCCTGCCTCTCTGCCTACTGTGATCTCTCTCTGTCCAAAAAAAAAAAAAAAAAAAGAAAATCTGTTTCTTGATTTCTCTCTCCATCTCTACTCTCTAAAAAAGAAAAAAAAAGGTTATTATGGAATTTGATGTACTGGACATCTCATTGTGATGGTAAATAGGTTAAAAATTATCTATATATAAAAAATAAATCAGAATAGTGGGAACGAATTAAAAATAAAAGTTGTATCTATGAAGTAGTGGTGGTTGTTCTCTTGTCTTTTTTTTTTTTTCTTGGTTGGCTTTCTCGGGGAGGGGCCTGCCACGTGGGTTTTTGGGCAATGTTCCCTGAGTTAACCATCAAGGGAGTGGTCTCTGAGGAAACCGGTTTTTCAGGTTTTTGTTTTCTAAAGGTTTTTATGTTTGTTTGTTCGTTTGTTTGTTTGTTTGTTTTTTCGCCTTGACAGCTTTTGATGGTTTTTGGAGGTTTAGAGGAAAGTAAACTGCACCCAGACCTCCCTTACAGAGAGAAGCATCAGTCTGTTCCCCTCTGGGGGCTGCAGAGTACATAAGTTCCCTCTCGGCCGCTGGCAGAGCACATTCCGAGTCGCGGTCCTTGTGGACACAGGTACTCCTGCTTGTACCCAAAACCATGACAGCGGTGGCTGTCTGGGAAGGCCCAGACCACCAGAGAGGTTCCAAGCAGTGATTGCACATTGAGATTTTCCCTTAAGCCCAGGCTGGGAGTGCCTGGTCTTTCTGGATCCAAGAGTGCTGGGCTGGCGCCTGCCCACACCTCAAGGGAGGGCACAGGGCATGATTCATGCTCTGAGTGGACAGCACAGCGCTCACGTGGGGACTACAAAAGTGCTGTGCTTCTGCTGGCAAGGCTCCAAGCCCCTCACGGGAGCGTGCTCTCAGGCATACTGGTGGCTCAGGGACCAAGTCCTGGTTTCTCCACTGCACTCTCTCTGGCTCAGTGCCAGGGGTGGCTGTCCTGGGTCTGGGGACTTAAGCCCCTGTCCCTAGCCACCCCAATTCCCACTATTTCCCCCCACAATCCTTGCTCTTTTTGAGTGCTTTCAACCAGACTCCAAGTTAATGCCCCAGACGCAGGACATTCTTGTACTGGGGTATACTTTCCAATGGATTGCCTCTGGTGGCTCCCTCTCCCTTCTGTTTATCTTCCGGTATCAGTCCGACGTTCCCACTCCACTTTCCCTGCCCACTGGCGTCTTCTGTCCCCGTAGAGATCCAGATGTGTGTAATTCTGATCTCAGGCTGATTTCATGGGTGATCAGAGTTCTTTGGTAGGTAATCAGCTCACTTTAGGGTACAGTTTGAAAAGGCGCCTCCTCCTACTTACCCGCCATCTTGTTTTCCCGAGATCTTGTTTTCATTTCCTCTGGATATACGCCCCAAATTGGGAATGCTGCATCACTTGTTAGTTTTACTTTAATTCTTTTTGGAAAAAAAAAAAAAAAGTGTCTGTATCAATATATGTTTCTAACAGTGAAAAGAGTTCCATTTTCCCCACAACCTTACCAACTCTATCTTTTTTTTTCTTTTTTATATTAGCAATTATAACTTACATAATAATATTTCATTGTGGTTTTGATTTGCATTTCCATGATCCTTTAGAAAGATATCTATTCAGGTTTTTATCCATTTATTTATTGATTGATTTTTTTTTACTTTTCATTTTTTACTAACACATAATGTTTTATTAGCCCCAGGGGTACATACAGGTCTGTGAATTGCCAGGTTTACACACTTCATAGCACTCACCATGGCACATAACCTCTCCAGTGTCCATAACCCAACCACCCACTCCCTACCTCCCAACCCCCAACAACCCTCAGTTTGTTTTGTGAGATTAAGAGTCTCTTATGGTTTGTCTCCCCCCGACCTCATCTCATTACATTTTTTCTTTCCTTGCCTCTCAAATCCCCGATGTTGCCTCTCAAATTCTTCATATCAGGGAGATCATATGATAATTGTCTTTCTCTGACTGACGTATTTCGCTCAGCATAATACCCTCTACTTCCATCCATGTCATTACGAATGGCAAGATCTCATTTTTCTTTTGATGGCTGCATGATATTTCATTGTGTGTATGTGTGTGCGTGTGTGTGTGTGTGTATAATATATATACATATATATATATCACATCTTCTTTATCCATTCACCTGTTGATGGACATCGAAGTTCTTTCCATAGTTTGTCTCTTCTGGACATTGCTGCTATAAACATTCAAGTGCATGTGCACCTTCGGATCACTACCTTTGTATCTTTAGGGTAAACACCCATTAGTGTGATTGCTGGGTCATAAGGTAGCTCTATTTTCTTTTTGAGGAACCTCCATGCTGTTTTCCAG
This sequence comes from Mustela nigripes, assembly GCF_022355385.1. NCBI lineage: Eukaryota > Metazoa > Chordata > Mammalia > Carnivora > Mustelidae > Mustela > Mustela nigripes. The sequence continues at coordinate 108,625,297 of NC_081570.1, read as the reverse complement.
AGTGGCTGTACCAGCTTGCATTCCCATCAAAAGTGTAGGAAGGTTCCACTTTCTCCGCATCCTTGCCAGCATCTGTCATTTCCTGCTTTTTAATTTTAGCCATTCTGACTGGCATCGAAGTGGTGTCTCATTGTGGTTTTGTTGTTTTGTTTTGTTTTGTTTTTTTGTTTTTTAATTCTATTTTATTTATTTATTTGACAGAGAGAGATCACAAGTAGGCAGAGAGGCAGGCAGAGAGAGAGGGAAGCAGGCTCCCTGCTGAGCAGGCAGAGAGAGAGAGGGAAGCAGGCTCCCTGCTAAGCAGAAGACCTGATGCGGGGCTCGATCCCAGGACCCTGGGATCATGACCTGAGCTGAAGGCATAGGATGAACCCAAGAAGCCACCCAGGTGTCCCTCATTGTGGTTTTGATTTGTATTTCCCTGATGCCAAGTGATGTGGAGGACTTTTTCATGTGTCTGTTGGCCATCTGGATGTCTTCTTTGCAGAAAGGTCTGTTTGTGTCCTTTGCCCATTTCTTGATTGGATTATTTGTTCTTTGCGAGTTGAGTTAGATAAGTTCTTTATAGATTTTGGATACTAGCCCTTTATCTCATATGTCGTTTGCAAATATCGTCTCCCAAATAATCAACCAGAATACAATTGTTTCCCATGCCACACCTAAAAACAACACAGTTTCTCCTCTCTTCCCCAGATTGTCTGGGAGGGGGGGCTTAGGCACAGCTTATAAATTAGCAGGAATTCAACTTTACTTAAGGATAAATGGTACACTGGTTTCTCCCCACATTGCTCTTTTGTCAGTGCCAGATTTCTGACAGAGAGCTATGCATATTGTTAGAAGAAAGAGCATGATCCTCTCTGGAACCAACCCACTTATGAGCATGCTCTCTTTTTGCTGGCTCCCCAAACCCTCATTTCCCTTTATTAACTATTTGACCAACATCCTTCCCCAATGATGCACCGAGCTCAGAGGGACTGATTATCCTTCACATGGGGCCAAGGATAAGTATACACACGCCTAGAAAAGGACTACATTCAGAGTTAGCCATGATGTGATTATTTGCAGTCATTAGCCAGCCAAGAGCACCATTAGGAAAAAGTACAGTCAAATTTAGAGGTGCAGGTTTTTTACACCTTTTTGGAAATAAACTTCTTTTTACAAATATGCTTAGATTCAGGCCTAGCATCAGACAAAATGAAAGAAAAACCTTGTGAAGTGTGTGTATTTGCAGTACTTTATTGTTTCAGGCAGGAGAGTAAGTCCAATTGCCCTGAGTCCCTATTGGTGTGGCTCCTGTATTTTAAAATAGAGTTGGGAAAGGTCATCTAGATTCTGAATACAGACTTGTACATAAAGTAGAGCCAGAGCCAGGGTGAAACCTTGAAGTAAGAAAACCCTTACAAGTTTGTATTTTAAAAGCCCTCAGCTAGGGGTTTGAAGTGGTGGGGGGGTGGGAGGTCAGGGTACCAGGTGGTGGGTATTATAGAGGGCATGGATTGCATGGAGCACTGGGTGTGGTGAAAAAATAATGAATACTGTTTTTCTGAAAATAAATAAATCAATTTAATAAAAAAAATAAAAGCCCTCAGCTAGATCAAAGGGCAGCTTTTGTTTTGTTTTGTTTTAAGAGAAGCCTGTGCCCTTATGGTCCCAAGAGGGTACTTGAGAAGGATGAAGCAGGAGGACTGAGTGGCCCCAGGATGCCCATGTAGGGCTGCCCTGCTTTCCAGGTTGGAGGTGATGGAGACCTCACCCAGGTAGTGGCTTGACTTCCACCTGGTTGAACGTCTAGCCATTGTTGGCACCCTCCCTGCTGCCCACCATCTCGCAGGAGGATGGAGTCCAGAAGGTGTGTCTTAACTGCTTGGGGCTTGTCCATGGGGGAACCTCCTTCGTGGCCTTCTCCAGAGGCTTCAGCACTGAGTGCCTCCTCCTCCATCAAACCAGGTCAGCCTTCGTCGCTGGAGGGGGCACTGTGCGCAGGCAGCCCTAGCTCTGAGGGCCAGTCCTATTGCCTGTGGAGATCCACCTGAAGGCTGAGGCAGAACCCAGAGAAGGTGATTTTCTTCTGCTACTTCACTGCTGCCATCTCATCAGCTTTGCTGAGACAGTTTTTCCTTGATACTGGAGGAGAATTCAGGACTCCCAGCCCCTTGCATGGGGGCTGAAAGGATCCTGCCCTGAGGCTGTGGGAAAGAGCCCTCCTGCGCTACTGGGTGTGGCTCTTTAAAGACCCTGAACCTGCCCTGCTCATTTCTCTTCCCTCCAGTGTCCTCCTCAGGAAGGATATGCATGACTACAATGTGGCCTCATGGGAAGTGTGGGTTTCTCAGAGCCTTTCTTGGGTGTCTCATAGATAACACTGAGCCCAGGACTGACCTCTATTCCCCTGAGAGAGAGGGAGAGCCACCAGTTGTGTCAAAGCCCTGGAATGAAATGCTGCTGTTAAAGGAGGGGCAGGGATTCCTAGCTCCCATCCAGGCACTCCCCTGCTGGTCCCAAGAGACCCCACAAAGGGCTCCACTCACACACATTTTTTACCTTACAGTTCTGAGGGTGCAAGTTCCCAAAAAGGATCTCACTAGACTAAAATCCAAATGTCCACAAGATACCTTCCTTTCTGAAGGCTCTAGGAGAGGGTCAAAATTAGTCAAGGGAATCCACATTAAAATGCAGTCTGGAGGTTTTTAGAAAGGGAGCTCCTCTGCCCTCCATACTTCCTAGGACATTGCAGCCCCAGGGGAGGGACTGATCAGACCTTACAAGAACTTGACCTTGCACAGGCATAGGCATCTACTAACCCAGCCTGAGTAAGAAACCAGAGTAAGAGTTAGCCTTTTCCACCCAAGGAGACACCAGCACACTTCCAACTCACAGTTTACCCAGATGGACATTTATAAGTCTTCCCAACTTGCCCCTTTCTCCAACAAGAAGGTACGACCCAGTTGTTCTTTGTAATCGCCTATGGTTTTGTCACAGCTGGTTTATCCCAGATCGCCCTTCCCTTTTATTCCCAACAAATCCCATTTTTGCTATAAAATAACTGGCAGTTTCTATTTTTTTAGGTAAACCCGACAGTGTGTCTCTTTGCCTGTTCCAGCTTTTAGAGGCCCCTTCTCCATGTTCAGCCCCATCCCCAGCAGGCAGAGTCCTCCTCACACAGCATCCTTCTAACCTCCTTCTCTACCTCTTCCAGTTTTAAGACCCTTTTGTCATTCCAGGAGCCTGCCTGGAGAATCCAGAATCATCTCCCCATTTCAAGGTCCTTAACATAAGCCCCATTGCAGGATCTCTTTTGATGCTGATGGAACATGTGCCGAGGTTCTTGGTGATGGGGATTTGGAATGCAGGTGAGTTTTGGAGTGAGGTCAGGAGCCAACGACAAAGAAAAAATTCTTACGACATTATTCTTATGAAATCTCTGGTGAAAAATGTTGGTTTTACTAAATCAAGGGACAGGACCCTTGGGCAGAAAGAGCTGCTGCCCTGGGGTTGGCATCCAAGGCTCATTATACACTTGGGCATTAGGGGTAGGGAGAAAGGGAGGTTTTCAAATGAACTTTTATATGCTAAAGAGGGCCTATATGATACTGGAGACCTTTGCCATTGTCAAATTAAGTTGATTTTCCCTATAGTTTGGCATTACTGATAAGACAGTTGCAGCTTCCTGGAACTGTCACAGAGATCTCATCCAGGAGTGGGAGGTCAGGGTTTCAGGGAGTCAGCCTGTGCTCTGTCCTTTAGCTAGCCTTCTGCTTCCTCCTCACTGGCATTACCATGGGTACCTCCTAGGGAGGGAGTATTATTCTGCTCACAGCCACACTATGAACTCAGGTGACAACTGAAGTTGAATGCCTCTTGGTTTCCCAATCTTTTCTAATTTCAACAATCTGGTAAAAGGAAAGCCCTCCCTCAAGGCCCAATCAAGACAAAGGCAAAAAAGGACCCAAGGGTGCTCCATCCAGGGCCATATAATTGACCAAGTACTAGTCTTTTGGGAGTATTTGTTTTCCTTTGTTTTCCAGACCTGGCTTTTTTCCATCCAAAGGTCCACTTTGATGCAGAAATACCATTTGAGGGAAGGCAGTGGCAGAGCAGGTCCCCTGGAACTCTGCTAACCCTCTGCTGTGAACTATGAGCCCAGTCTAAGGGAGCAGAAGGGATGGTTTCCTTTGGCCCTGCCCTCAACAGCGGGATCCTTGGGCATTCTCTCCCAGGCAGCCAGGAACAATTGCCGCATCATTGCCCTAGGAACCCGCCTGGTGAAGAAGCCAGCCCCTGTGATGTTCTCAGGGCCTGGGATTTTGCCAGCAGGTGTTAACCAGAGGGCCAGCCCAGAGGTTGTTGACTTTTGGTTTTCCTCCCTCTCCCCCTGGGTGTCCAGGCCTTTTGGGTACATGGGGGACTGGCTAGGAAACTGAGCTCCACCAGTGCAGCCAACGTACTCTGTCTCCTCAAAGCAAGTTTTAAGGAGAGGGAGAGAGATATAAATTTATTCTTCTCTGTCTGCTGGGAAGTACTCCCTCATGCTCCTCTGAGGTGGGGGGGGGCAGCCTTCCCTGTGCTGAGTGCTTGTCCATACCAAATGTGGGAAATTCGACTGCCTGATTTGTGATAATAGGGGACTGCATTCATGCTTTCCTTAGATGATAGCTGTTCAAAGATAGAATACTCTTTTCTTTGTGTTCTCATAGGTTTTTCTCTTATAAGACAATGTTTATAGCTGTTGGTGTTTTGGCCCTCGCAGTTACTTAATGAATGCATTGTTTTCAGCACATTTAATTACATCATTGCCTGGTAGTATGCTTGATAGCCTCAATCCTGAAGAAATAAGATGATATTTCTTTGGTAATTTGAGCCAGATTAGTTGTACAACTAGTTCAGAATAAATACACATTTGTCAACATCAAATGTTCTTTAATTCTGGTTAAAATAAAATAAAATAAAATACCACAGGAAAAGTCTGTTCCTCCCCTTCTGGTGATGTTCCCTAGTCCTTGTAATATGAAGGACACTGTGAAGTCCATTTTCCATCTACAATATGTTCTTCCCAGCACCGTCTTCCTGAGACCATGGGGTGTGTGCTTTCTGGCTACAAAGAATAGAAACCGTAACTTGTGTGTTAGGTATGTGTTAGGTGTGTTCCGGATGACTTGGCTAAGGGAATTGCCATCAGCTAAGCTCTGCCAGGATGACAGAGAACCATTTTTCACACGTACATGTGGAAAGTTTTCAAAAAATGAATGTACTTTTTCAAAGTAAGATTTCTCACTGTACTTTTCTTATTGCTACTGTTTTAATAACTATAAGAAATTGTGTAAAACAAGAAAGTGAGTTATGATAGATGAGGTTTGGGATAATAAGAGCTGTTGGGGAACATGTGTGGTTCAGTGGGTTAAGCTTCTGCCCTCAGCTCAGGTCATGATCCCAGGGTCCTGGGATCCAGCCCCACATTGGGCTCCCTGCTTGGCAGGGAGCCTGCTTCACCTGCTTCACCTTCTCCCTTTGCTGCTCCCCCTACTTGTATTCTCTCTTTTTGTCATTGGCAAATAAATAAATAAAATCTTTAAAAAAATTGACAGCTGTTATAATCCTGAACTTCCAGGGAATTGATGACAAGGACCACAAAGCAGCAGGCCAATATGCCTTTGGGCTTTTCGAGTTGAAATTGGGCAGTGCAAAGGAATGATACATGGTTTTGGAAGATAGCTCAGCAACCAATTTGGTCATCATGGCCACGAAACCAATAATCCACCAGTCACTCTGTACATAGATTTTCCTGCTTTAACTTTGGCTAATGGCAACTATTTCAAGAAACATCAGAAAATTGTGTAAGAGCACAGTCAATGCATATGGGGATTACATAAAGGGTTGTATTGCCAAATCAGCCCCCCCAAATCATAAATCGTACTCAGTATCAAGTTTTACTTATATGTTCAAGGGTCAAATTGTGAGGTACCAGCAAAGCATCTGAGACCCCAGCAACACTAACTCTGAGTTGTAGAATTGTTTTGTCTGTTAGCCTTCCTTTCCACCACAAAACTTAGAAAATGTTCAACAGAGTCTCCACTTGCTTTCACATTTAATCTGAGTACACAGTAATTTAAACTGTTACCACAAACTTTCTACTTCTTTCCTAACCTGTGTTGAATACCAGGGATTTCAGTTGCCCATTCCCATTCCCAGTGAGACTGCAGCCAGGGCATAGAGTAATATGGTACATTCAGGGAACATTCTGTTTCTTGGTCTACTTCTGTTCTTAGTGTGCCAGCTATGGACTGTCAGTGAACCTCTGACCACACACAGGAAAGCCAACAACTATTAAAAGTGTAGGGTTTCTGGGTTTATCTTCGGAAATGTCACACAACATTTAGGATTCTCTAGGGCTCAGAAAGTCTCCTGATCTTCAAGAACCAAGGTAGCTGCCCCATCCTTTCCTTAGGGGGAGTAATTCCCAATCCTGACACATGCATCTGTTTATTTTTTATTTATTGCTTTTTTTAAAAGATTTCATTTATTTGACAGACAGAGATCAGAAGTAGGCAGAGAGGCAGGCAGAGAGAGAGGGGGAAGCAGGCTCCCTGCTGAGCAGAGAGCCCAATGTGGGCCTTGATCCCAGGACCCTGGGATCATGACCTGAGCCGAAAGCAGAGGCTTTAACCCACTGAGCCACCCACGTGCCTTATTGCTTTTTAAAAAAAATTTAGCTAGTTCTCCAACACCAACATGGGGCTCTAACTCATAACCCTGAGAAGAAGAGTTGGCACTCTCTATATGTAAGAGAAAAACTTAAGATGAACATTTTTTGCATCCAACTTTACCACTGAGAAAAGAAACAGAGAAACCAATGATAGGATACAATATTTCTGATTAAATAGCCAATGAAGACTCACATCCACAAGACATAGGAGTTCTCTGAACTCACTGAATGGGCAGAAGCAACACCCTCTCATAAAAAAAAAAGTATAAGACTCAGATACACATGATACTAAGAAGATACATGCATAGTTCATAAGCACATAAAACTGTCATCAATGTTGTTAGTCCGCAGGGAAATGCATGTAAAACCTGGGACCATTTTACACCAACAAATGTGATTCTTTTCAAAAGACAACACTATGTGTTGCTGAGAAAGTGGACCCTCTTATATTGCTAGGGGGAACAGAAATAGAAGAGCCACTTTGGAAGTCACTTAGAGAGTTCTTAAAAGTTCAACAAAAGCTTCCCATTGGACCCAGCATTTCCATAAGCAGACATCTAGCTATGAGAAATTAAAAAAAAAAATCATCAATTCAAGCCTTGTTTAGAAACATCTAGTCAGCATGTCACTATAGGAAAAACCTGACAGCAGCAAAAAGGGCCACCAACCAGTGAATGAACAAAAGGTGGCCCATCTATACCATGGAATTCTATTTGGCAACAATAGGAGAAAAATCTGACTGAAACCACAGCATGGAGGACCCTGAAAATCATGCTAAGTGAAGGAAGCCCATCACCAAGAACTACATACTGTCTCATTCGATTCATGTATAATGTCTAGAAAGGAGCCATGTATAGAGACAGAAAGCAGATCAGCATTGCTTGAGGCTGGAAGAGGGAGCAGAGATTGTCTCCAAGGGGGCTGGAGGAGTTTTGGGGAGGTAAAAGAAACCTCTAAAACAAACTAGGGTACTAGTTGAACAACTCTGTCATTGTAGGATACTTTTGCATTTGGCGAAATTCTTGTATATGAATTTCACCCAAAAAAGAAGGAAGTCTCACATCAGTGGGTTCTGGGGTCCACAGGCAAACACTGCCTGGTGATGTGCCACATCTTGGAGTCCCAGCAGGTGGTGAGTTAGAGCCTGGTGTCTGACCTCACAGCTGGAGTCAGTGATCAGGGCCTGAGCCTTCAGCCTCTGGTCCTGGCAGTTACACTGGACTCCACAAGGAGGCAGAGGACTTAAGGGAGGAGACCTCCAAGTAGCACAAGGAGACCAGGGGGCAGTACCCAAGACAGGAGGTTAACCAGGTGGCTGGAGATTTGGGGAGGAAGTGAGGGCTGCAGGACAAATGAAGGCAGCTGGAAGGATCTGGATGTATCTTTTTTTCAATATTTATTTTTTTCACAGATAAATAGAACAAGCAGGGAAAGCAGCAGAGTGAGAGGAAGAAGCAGGCTCCAGCCTAGTCCCAGTGTGGGGCTTGATCCCAGGACCTTGGGATCACGACCTGAGCTCTGGGCAGATGATTAACTGACTGAACCCCACAGGCACCCCAAAGTCTCTTATTAATTCCCAAACCAAGTCTATCATTAACTCACTTTCTTGTCTTATACAATTTCCCATAGTTAGGAAAACAGCAGGAGGAAGAAAAGAGGAAGTACAGTGAGCAATTTACCTTGAAGTTGTATGTTATTTTTTGGGAAATCTGCCACACCACGCATGTGTGAAAAATGGTTCCCTGCTAACCTAGCAGAGCCTTAGGCTGATGGTAATTCCCTAAAGCTAAATCACTGGGAACACACCTCCAAGAAACAAGTTAGGGTTTCCATTCCTTGTAGCCAGAATGCACGCACTCCAGGGTCTCAGAAAAAGTGTGTCAGAAAGAACCTATTGTAGATGGGAAATGCCCCATACTGTCCTTCATGTTACAAGGGATAGGAATATCACCCAAAGCCGAGGAACACATTTTTACTGTTGTGTTATTTATTTATTTATTTATTTATTTATTTATTTATTTATTTTTACATCAACATCACCAAATAATTTATTTGCAATCAGAATTGAAGAACATTTGACAGTTGAGAAATGTGTGTTTATTCTGAACCAGTTGTACAACTAATCTGGGTCAAATTACCAAAGAAATTTCATTTTATCTTTTCAGGTCTGGGGCTTTTCTATTACTGCAAATTTAGGATCTTCACATGTAAAGTATGGGACATATTTATATCCGCTTGACCATACATTTGCTTAAGCTTCAAAAGCTCCCTCTCTAGGTCTAGCTGGGTCTCTGGGCCACTGTTGGCATGTCCTCCAGATGCCCATAGCTTCATTCTGTATTCTGTAATCTTGTCCATGAAGAGTTTTTGTACAAGATCAAGGTCCTCATTAAATGCCACTGCTGTAATACCAATGTGCCTCTTCAATAAACTGAGACTTCAGACTGAATGAGAGCAGAGAAACTGAAAAGTGTGGGAAGAGTCATGGCCATTTTGTTACTTGAATTCAGTCTGGAGCAGCCACAGCTTCCACTGAGGCCAGATTCTACTTATTGCCCTGGCTCTTAATTTCTATGGGCCTCAGTTTCCTAGTGTAAGATAAGATTGGTATTCACATTCTCCCAGTTCCCTTCTTGCTCAGTTTTGGTGAGTGCACGAGGACCTGAGGTGTTTGTAATGTAGCTCTGGGGACTGCAGCTGAGACCTGACTTGGGCCCTTCTCTGTGTGTCCCCTGTAGGAGCTGAGCTGACCTCAGACTGAAAACAGAAAACAGAGGGAGCAGATGTAAGACAGAAAATCATCAGGTTTGGGGGATAAGAATAACCCAAAGAAGGACAAGGCAATGGTGCAGCAAGTGATTGCCAACAGAGGAAAGAATAGGGACAAGTCAAGTTCAGAAAATTCAGGGGAAAATGAGGAATACAACATCCAACTCTGCAAGGAGCAGCTTGAGCTGACCAGTGAGGACTAGGAGAATGAGTTAGTCCACTGTGAAACTGTGCATGTGCCAAGGACCCCCATATGTCAGATCAGGATTTGATTGTACTGCTGGGAAGCACCAGTTCCAAGAGGAGGAAGATGTGACCATGAGACTCTGCCCCAGTCCCCTAGCTTTGGCCTTGGAGCTGCCCTCACGGTGGATGTCTTCTAAGTAAGTGTGGGCTTAGAGGAATCAATGGTGTTTGGATAAAGGTTGGAGATGTCTATTCTTACTGAAGATAATTCTATCCTAAGGTCAGGAGTGGCCAGAGTAGGGGACCCTTCCATCTGAAGCCACATGATATTAATAATATTCTTAGTAATGCTCTCTGGGTTGGCCATGAATAAAAAGGGTAAAGATCTAACCATAAAGTGAAATTTTAGAGAATATAGTATATAAGTGGAGTCAAGTGTCATATAGTGAGAGAAAAGGTCCTGCATTTAACAGTACCTAATAACTTCTGGGGAAACAAACCTGACCCTAATCTTGGCTCTAGATGCCAATTAACAAAGCAAACCTCTTACTTCCATTGGTCAGACAGAAACAGGAGGCCTTTAATGCACATAATAACTGGGGAGTGTTTCTGCTTATAGGGTCATGCAATAAAACAGATCACATGGCTGGTGGCCCAAGAAGGGGATGGGTTGAGTTTGTGACAATGTTGTCCCCTAGGGTCTTGGAGAGGAAAGGTTTGGGGCTTGAAGTTGCAGGTGGGTGGGCTCATGGTAACATTACACAATCTTGGAAAAACATGTGTAGCACAATTTTGGATTTATGGATACTAAATATTTAGTCCATGGTCTACAGTCATTCTTTTCACAGATTATCCACTATTGGCTTCAACTCAAAATAAATTTCCTAGCCTTAGAAATACCAAGGGGTTCCTGGGTGGCTCACTCAGTGAAGCATCTGACTCTTGGTCCCATCTCAGTCATGATCTGGTGGTAGTGGGACCAAGACCCGAGTTGGGCCCCATGCACAGCACAGAATCTCCTTCAGCTTCTTTCTCCCTCTCTGTCCCCCTCTATTCTCCCAGCTCCCACTACTCTTTCTCCCTAGAATAAATAAAATCTTTAAGAAATATTGATGCTCACAAATGCATAGATTTAAACACATCCTATGATGACTTTGATGAATAACAAGGTAGAGCAGTTTGTTGTTCTTCTTAAACAGAGAGCAGAATTGAAATTCAGAATGCCAGTGGAAGGGGTGAGTAACATCATATCATATCAACATCAAAAGTAAACAGGTAAAAGAAGGAATGTATGGAATTACATGTCATGTACACAATGATTGGTTGGTTATAATCAAATTGGAATAAATCTATGTTTATATTGACCCGTAGGTCCTGTCAAAATATGCAGGGCATTGGGAAACAAAATCTGGCCTGAAAGTCATTTGTGTAGTTGGACTTAAGGAAACGCTTAGACAAACCTAAATCAAACACATTTAAAGCTGTTTGTGAGCCACGTTTTAGTCTATCAAGGATAACTTTAGGAAAGACAACTAGCACTGAATGGATGCTTTGATTTCCTTGAGACATGTCACCTGAACCACAGGGAATGTGACCTTGTGAGTTATGTAGGTGACCAAGCTTTACCTGATAGGATGTTAAGTTCAATGGCTAAAGAGGTAACTTAAATGTGCTACACACACCAATCATTACTCAAAGCAAAGAACTTTCACTCTTCCTTGAGGGAAAGAAGCTGTGACAAAGGATTACAGATTCTGTTGCAGAATTAGGACCTGATGCTTATGAACGAATGGTAGTGGACACCTACTTCAGATCTGGAGTAGGAGCCACTGTCTCCTAAGGAAACTGAGTCACACAGCTCAGTCAAACAACTCAATCATAGGCAGCCCTCAGCCTGCCACTATTACTTGTTTTAATGCTGTGGTGTCATTTCATAATAGATCACATGAGAAATGAGATGAATCAGATTTGGGCACAAACTCATGGTTTTTGATGGACATATCATTGCATACCATTCCAAAGCTTCTTGCAGTACATAATGCTGGTAAAAGTTTATTGAAGACTAAATTAAATAATAAGAGAGAATATTGGCCTCTAAAATTTTGTGACAGTGGTGTTAGAGCTAAACACAAGATAAACTGGCAGCCTTGCCAAGTGAATGCTTACTCTCAAGGAAAGTGTATTAATGGGCATGCAAAACATTTTGCACACATTGGTCTACAAGACTCTGTACAATCTGCCCAGCCACAGGACTGTATGTGGGTTGGACTATTCCTTCATCCATGGGCTGCTGAGAAAAGTGCAAGGGAATGGAATCAGATTCTTCTCACCTGGCAAATACCTGAGTCTCCAAAGATATGCCCACTGCCAGATCAAACATGAATCTGAAATGGTTTCTTTGTATCAAGATTCAACATCAATATATAAATTACAGGTGTCATTTATGTGATTGTAATGCCTCATTGAAATGTGAAAAGTGGTATCATTTTTAATAGTGTGACGCCTGATATACTGAGGGACAGATCTGACTGAAAATCACAAAATATTTCACAGAGAAATGAATGAAGACTTAGAAAATGAAGAGAACTTCCTTTTTTGGGGGTGACAAGAATCAATACTGTTCAAACATCAATTTTTTTCATTTGATCTATATATTCAATTCATTCTCTCCCCAAACCTCAGAATGTATCATTGGTGGAAAATGACTGGTTGATTTTAAATCTCATATAAAAATATAAATGAACTAGGGGGAGGAGTCAAGATGGCGGAGAAGTAGCAAGCTGAGACTACATCATGTAGCAGGAGATCAGCTAGATAGCTTTTATAAAGATTGCAAACATCTACAAATCCAATGGGAGACTGAAGAGAATAAGAGCAGCAATTCTAGAAACAGAAAATCAACCACTTTCTGAAAGGTAGGACTGGCAGAGAAGTGAAACCAAAACGACGGGAAGATAGACTGTGGGGGTCGGGACCAGCGCCTGACAAGTGGCGGAGCAACAGAGCACTAAATCAGGACTTTTAAAAGTATGTTCTGCTGAGGGACATCACTTCAGAGACTAAACCAGGGTGAAGCCCATGCGGGGTCAGCGTAGCCTCAGGTCCCACAGGGTCACAGAAGGATCGGGGTTATCTGAGTGTCGCAGAGCTTCCAGGTATTAGAACAGAGAATCTGGCTACAGAGACAGAGCCGAGGAGTGAGCTCTCAGCTCAGGGTTACCTTAAACCGGTCGCAGGCTTGGTGAGCTTGGAGCACGGCCAGAGGCCAGGGAGATGGGAGTAACTGGGAGCTATTCTCTGAGGGTGCACTGAGGAGTGGGGCCCCAAGCTCTCTCCTCATCCAGGCTGGAGACTAGGAGGCCGCCATTTGCATTCCCGTCCTCCGGAATACGGAAAACATTCAGGGAACAAAAGCTCCTGAAAGCAAACCCAAGCTGATTATTCAGCACAGCCTCTGGTAAGGGAGGTGCAATTCTGCCTGGGGCAAAGACACTTGAGAATCACTACAACAGGCCCCTCCCCCAGAAGATCAACAAGAAATCCAGCCAGGACCAAGTTCACCTACCAAGGAGTGCAGGTTCTATACCAAGGAGAGCAGCAGAATTCCAGAGGAGGAGAAAGCAAAGCGCAGAACTCATTGCTTTCTCCCCATGATACTTTAGTCTTGCACTTAATTTAATGTTTTTTTCAATTTCTTTTTTCTTCTTCTGCTAATTTTTTTAACTTTTACCCTTTTCTTTTTTAACGTTTTTTAACTAGTTTATCTAATATATATATATATATTCTTTTTAAATATTTTTTCTTTATTTGTTTTCTTTTTATAATTGATTCTTTTTTTTCTGAACCTCTTTTTATCCCCCCCCACCACAATTTGGGATCTCTTCTAATTTGGTTAAAGCATATTTTCCTGGGGTCTTTGCCACCCTTTTAGTATTTTACTTGCTCCTTCATATACTCTTATCTGGACAAAATGACAAGGTGGAAAAACTCACCACAAAAAAAAGAAAAAAAAAAAAAAAAGAACAAGAGGCAGTACCAAAGGCTAGGGACCTAAACAATACAGACATTGCTAGTATGTCAGATCTAGAGTTCAGAATGATGATTTTCAAGGTTCTAGCTGGGCTCGAAAAAGGCATGGAAGATATTAGAGAAACCCTCTCAGGAGCTATAAAAGCCCATTCTGGAGAAATAAAAGAACTAAAATCTAACAAAGTTGAAATCAAAAAAGCTATTAATGAGGTGCAATAAAAAATGGAGGTTTTCACTGCTAGGATAAATGAGGCAGAATAAAGAATTAGCAATATAGAAGACCAAATGACAGAGAATAAAGAAGCTGAGCAAAAGAGGGACAAACAGCTACTGGACCACTAGAACAGAATTCGAGAGATAAATGACACTATAAGATGAACCAACATTAGAATAATTGGGATTCCAGAAGAAGAAAAAAGAGAGAGGGGAGCATAAGGTATATTAGAATTATTGGAGAGAATTTCCCTAATATGGTAAAGGGAGCAAGCATCAAAATCCAAGAGGTGCAGAGAAACCCCCTCAAAATCAACAAGAATAGGTCCACACCCCATCACCTAATAGTAAAATTGACAAGTCTTAGTGACAAAGAGAAAATCCTGAAAGCAGCCCAGGAAAAGAAGTCTGTAATGTACAATGGTAAAAATATTAGATTGGCAGCAGACTTATCCACAGAGATCTGGCAGGCCAGAAAGAGCTGGCACGATATATTCAGAGCACTAAACAAAAAAAACATACCGCCAAGAATACTATATCCAGCTAGGCTATCATTGAAAATAGAAGGAGAGATAAAAAGCTTCCAGGACAAACAAAAACAAGAAAGAATTTGCAAACACCAAACCAGCTCTACAGGAAATATTGAAAGAGGTCCTCTAAGCAGAGAGAGCCTAAAAGTAGTAGATCAGAAGGGAACAGAGACAATATACAGTAACAGTTACCTTACAGGAAACACAATGGCATTGAATTCATATCTCTCAATAGTTACCCTGAATGTTAATGGGCTAAATGCCCCAATCAAAAGACACAGGGTATCAGAATGGATAAAAAACAAAACAAAACAAAACCCGTCACTATGCTGCCTACAAGAAACTCATTTTAGACCTGAAGACACCTCCAGATTTAAAGTGAGGGGGTGGAAAACAATTTACCATGCTAATGAACATCAAAAGAAAGCTGGGGAGGCAATCCTTATATCATATCAATTAGATTTTAAGCCAAAGACTATAATAAGAGATGAGGAAGGACACTATATCATACTCAAAGGATCTGTCCAATAAGAAGATCTAACAATTTTAAATATCTATGCACCTAACGTGGGAGCAGCCAGCTATAAAACCAATTAATAACAAAATCAAAGAAACACATTAACAATAATGCAACAATAGTAGGAGACTTTAACACTCCCCTCACTGAAATGGACAGATCATCCAAGCAAAAGATCAACAATGAAATAAAGGCCTTAAATGACACACTGGACCAGATAGACATCACAGTTATATTCAGAACAGTTCATCCCAAAGCAAAGGAATATACATTCTTCTCTAGTGCACATGGAACATTCTCCAGAATATATCACATCCTGGGTCCTAAATCATGTCTCAACTGGCATCAAAAGATTGGGATCATTACCTGCATATTTTCAAACCACAATGCTCTGAAGCTAGAACTCAATCACAAGAGGAAATTTGGAAAGAACCCAAATACATGGAGACTAAACAGCATCCTTTTAAAGAATGAATGGGTCAACCAGGAAATTAAAGAAGAATTGAAAAAATTCATGGAAACAATGATAATGAAAATGCAATTGTTCATAATCTGTGGGATACAGCAAAGGCAGTCCTGAGAGGAAAATATATAGCAGTACAAGCTTTTCTCAAGAAATAAGAAAGGTCTCAAGTCCACAACATAACCCTACACCTAAAGGAGTTGGAGAAAGAACAAGAAAGAAACCCTAAACCCAGCAGGAGAAGAGAAATCATAAAGATCAGAGCAGAAATCAATGAAATAGAAACGAAAAAAAAAAGCAATAGAGCAAATCAATGAAACTAGGAGCTGGTTCTTTGAAAGAATAATTAAGATTCACAAACCCCTGGCCATACTTATCAAAAAGAAAAGAGAAAGGACCCAAATAAATAAAAATCATGAATGAAAGAGGAGAGATCACAACTAACACCAAAGAAATACAAACAACTATAAGAACATACTATGAGAAACTCTACGCCAACAAATTTGACAATCTGGAAGAAATGGATGCATTCCTATAGACATATAAACCACCACAACTGAACCACGAAGAAATAGAAAACATGAACAGACCCATAACCAGTAAAGAGATTGAAACAGTCATCAAAAATATCCAAACAAACAAAAGCCCAGGGCTAGATGGCTTCTCAGGGGAATTCTACCATACATTTAAAGAAGAACTTAATCCTATTCTCCTGAAACTATTCCAAAAGGTAGAAATGGAAGGAAAACTTCCAAACTCATTTTATGAGGCCAGCATCACCTTGATCCCAAAACCAGACAAGGATCCCATCAAAAAAAGAGAACTACAGACCAATATCATTGATGAACACAGATGCAAAAATTCTCACCAAAATACTAGCCAGTAGGATTCAACAGTACATTAAAGGGATTATTCACCACGACCAAGTGGGATTTATTTCAGGGCTCCAAGGTTGGTTCAACATCTGCAAATCAATCAATGTGATACAACACATTAATAAAAGAAAGAACAAGAACCATATGATACTCCCAATAGATGCTGAAAAAGCATTTGAGAAAGTACAACATTCCTTCCTGATCAAAACTCGTCAAAGTGTAGGGATAGAAGGCACATACTTCAATATTATCAATGCCATCTATGAAAAACCCACCACAAATATCATTCTCAATGGAGAAAAACTGAAAGCTTTTCCGCTAAGTTCAGGAACACGACAGGGATGTCCATTATCACCGCTGCTATTCAACATAGTACTAGAAGTCCTAGCCTCAGCAATCATACAATAAAAGGAAATTAAAGGCATCCAAATCAGCAAAGAAGAAGTCAAACTATCCCTCTTTGAAGATGATATGATACTATATGTGGAATACCCAAAAGACTCCACTCCAAAAGTGCTAGAACTTGTACAGGAATTCAGTAAAGTGTCAGGATATAAAATCAATGCACGGAAATCAGTTGCATTTCTCTAAACCAACAACAAGACAGAAGAAAGAGAAATTAAGGAGTCAATCCTATTTACAACTGTACCCAAAACTATAAGATACCTAGGAATAAACCTAACCAAAAAGGCAAATAATCTATACTCAGAAAAGTATAAAGTACTCATGAAAGAAATTGAGGAAGACACAAAGAAATGGATAAATGTTCCATGCTCCTGGATTAGAAGAACAAATATTGTGAAAATGTCTATGCTACCTAAAGCAACCTACATATTTAATGCAATTCCTATCAAAATGCCATCCATTTTTTAAAAAGAAATAGAGCAAAGAATCCGAAAATTTATATGGATCCAGAAAAGACCTCAAATAGCCAAATAAATATTGAAAAAGAAAGCCAAAGTGGGTGGCATCACAATTCCGGACTTCAAACTCTATTACAAAGCTGTCATCATCAAGACAGCATGGTACTGGCACAAAAACAGACACATAGATCAATGGAACAGAATAGAGAGCCCAGAAATAGACCCTCAACTCTATGGTCAACTAATCTTTGACAAAGCAGGAGAGAATGTTCAATGGAAAAAAGATAGCCTCTTCAATAAATGGTGTTGGGGTAATTGGACAGCCACATGCAGAAAAATGAAATTGGACCATTTCCTTACTCCACACACAAAAACAGACTCAAAATGGATGAAGGACCTCAATGTGAGAAAGGAATCCATCAAAATCCTTGAGGAGAACATAGGCAGCAACCTCTTCGACCTCAGCCACAGCAACATCTTCCTAGGAACATTGCCAAAGGCAAGGGAAGCAAGGGGAAAATGAACTATTGGGATTTCATCAAGATCAAAAGCTTATTCACAGCAAAGGAAACAGTTAACAAAACGAAAAGACACCTGACAGAATGGGAGAATATATTTGCAAATGACATATCAGATAAAGGGCTAGTGTCCAAAATCTATAAAGAACTTAGAAAACTCAACACCCAAAGAACAAATAATCCAATCAAGAAATGGGCAGAAGACATGAACTGACATTTCTGCAAAGAAGACATCCAGATGGCCAACAGACACATGAAAAAGTGCTCCCCATCACTCGGCATCAGGGAAATACAAGTCAAAACCACAATGAGATATCACCTCACACCAGTCAGAATGGCTAAAATCAACAAGTCAGGAAATGACAGATGCTGGCGAGGATGCTGAGAAAGGGGAACGCTCCTACACTGTTAGTTAGAATGCAAGCTGGTGCAATCACTCTGGAAAACATCATGGAGGTTCTTCAAAATGTTGAAAATAGAAGTACCCTATGACCCAGCAATTGCACTATTGGGTATTTACCCTAAAGATACAAACGTAGTGATCTGAAGGGGCACGTGCACCTGAATGTTTATAGCAGCAATATCCACAATAGCTAAACTATGGAAAGAACCTAGATGTCCATCAACAGATGAATGTATAAGGAAGATGTGGTATATATACACAATGGAATACTATGCAGCCATCAAAAGAAATGAAATCTTGCCATTTGCGATGATGTGGATGGAACTAGATGGTATCATGCTTAGTGAAATAAGTCAATCAGAGAAAGACAACTATCATATGATCTCCCTGATATAAGGAAGTGGAGATGCAACATGGGGGATTAAGGGGGTAGGAGAAGAATCAATGAAACAAGATGGGATTGGGAGTGAGACAAACCATAAGTGACTTGTAATCTCACAAAACAAACTGAGGTTGCTGGGGGGAGGGAGGTTGGGAGAAAGGGGTGGGGTTACGGACATTGGGGAGGGTATGTGCTAAGGTGAGTGCTGTGAAGTGTGTAAACCTCGCGATTCACAGACCTGTACCCCTGGGGATAAAAATACATTATATGTTTATAAAAATTTAAAAAATAAAAATATATATAAATGAACTAGTATGGCCAAACACTTGGGAAACAAAGAACCAAGTTTTAGGGTTAGCTGTACCTGATTTGAAGAACTATTATGAAGTTAGAGAAATCAAAACAGATTGGTATTGGCAAAGGACAGATAAGTAGATCGATGAAATGGATTATAGAATCCAAAAATAAACTAATACTTATATAGAGAACAGATTTTTTTTTTTACAAATCTGAGAAGCAAAACATTGTAAAAAGTAAAATCATTTGGAGCACATAGCTCAGTTGGTGAAGCATCTGACTCTTGATTTTGGCTCAGGTCATGATCTCAGGGTCTTGGGATCTAGCCCTGCATCAGGCTCCATACTCAGCTGGGGGTCTGTTTGGGATTCTCTCTCTCTCTTCCTCTGTCTGCCCAACATAAATACATAAACCTTTTTAAAAAGCATAATCTTTCAACAAGTGAGAAAGTGTAATCTTTCAAAATACATGTAGGATATGACACAAGTATAGGTATATGAAATTAAATAAATACATAAAATTGGTTTCATAACTTACATTATACAGAAATTAGCCTAATATGGAGTATGGGCCTAAAAATATACCTTAAAATATGAAAATTTATGGAAGACAATATATTAGAAAAACCTTTAGGAGCACCTGGGTCATACAGTTGTTGGCTCATGTGACCCATGATGTTGACTCAGGTCATGATCATGTGGGTTGTGGGATCAAGCCCAGTGTTGGCTGTGCTCTTAGAGAAGAGCTGGCTTCAATTTCTCTCCCTCTCTCCCTCCCACTTGCTCTCTCTCTATCACTCTCTCTAAATTTATTTTTTTTATTTGAGAGAGGGGGAGAACACAAGCAGAGGAGCAGGCAGAAGTAGAGGGAAAAGCAGACTCTGCTGAGCAGAGAGTTTGACAAGGGCAGAGCAGGAGAAGTGGGTCTCAATACCAAGACCCTGAGATCATGACCTCCATCCAAGGCACATGCATAAAGAACTGAACCACCTAGATGCCCCAAAAAATAGATCCTAAGAAAACTTTTATAACCTTAAGTTGGACCATGATTGCTTTTTTTAAAAGAAAGATTTTATTAATTTATGTGACAGATCAAGAGAGAGCACAAGTAGGAGAGCAGCAAAGGGAGAGGGAGAATCAGGCTCCCCACTGAGCAAAGAGCCCAAAGCCGAACTGGATCCTGGGACTCTGGGATCATGAGCCAAGGTGCCCCTGACATTGATTTCTTAGATGATTTCAAAATTGTGATTAATGAAAGAACAAATTGATAAATTGCACTTCATCAAAATTTAAATCTTTTGCTCTTCAGAAGACATTGGTGAAAGAATGCAAAGTCAAGTCACACAAAGGGAGAAAATAGTTATAAATTACATATCTGATGAAGGTCTCCTAAGAGAACATGAAAAAATCCTCAGAAGTCAATAAGAAGAGGGGCACCTGGGTGGCTCACTTGGTTAAGCCACTGATTTCAGCACAGGTCATGATTCTGGAGTCCTAGGATTGAGTCCCATGTTGGGCTCCTGGCTCCTCAGGGAGTCTGCTTTTCCCTCTCCCACCCCCCAACTTGTGTTCCCCCTTCTCGCTGTGTATCTGTCAAATGAATATAATAAATCATTAAAGAAAAAGGTCAATAAGAAGACAATCCAATTTCAAATCCATGAGTCTGGGTGGCTCAGGTGCTGAAGCAGCTGCCTTTGGCTCAGGTCATGATTTCAGGGTCCTGGGATCTAACCCCCGCCCCCCTCTGTCAGTCTCCTCACTGAGTGGGGCACTGAGTGGGGATGTGCTTCTCCTCTCTTCTGGCCCCCTCACCCCACCCCACAGCCCCACTCTTGCTCTCCCTCCCTCTCTTTCAAATAAATAAATAAAACCTCTTAAAAATAAAATAAAATAAAATAAAATAGGTAAAAGATTTGTAAAGACAGATCAGAAAATAATATATATGGAAGCCATGTAAGAACATGGCAAGATCTACATCATTAGTTATTTTAAAATTGCAAATTTAAACCACTATCTCCCAATGAAAATGGCAAAAATGAAAAGCATCTCTATTCCAAGTAGTGGCAAGGATGTGTAGGAGCTAGATTTCTCATACACTGCTTATGGGAATGTGAAATTCTACAACTACTCTGGAAAATAGTTTGGAAATTCTTTGTTTGTTTGTTTGTTTGTTTGTTTGTTTTTTAAGATTGATTTATTTGAGAGAGAGGGAGTGTAAGTGAGTGGAGGGAGAGGGAGAGGGACAAGGGACAGAATCTCAAGCAGACTCCCTGCTGAGCACTGAACCCTACTTGGGGCTCTGCCTCACCACAAATGAGATCATGATCTGAGCCAGATGCTCATGATGCCAGATGCTTAACTGACTTAGTCACCCAAGCACCCCAATAGTCAGGAAATTTTTCAAAATGTTAAACCTATACATACCATAGGGCATCACCATTCCACTCAAATTAAGGGAAAAAAAGGATATATTCACAAAAATATATTGATAGAAACTCTATTTTTAATTGTCATTCAAATCCATCCACAGGGAAATGACCAAAACAAATTGTGGCATATCTACCTCATGGAATACTATTCAGTTTTACAGAGTAATCTCTTGGCATGCATAACAAAATGGGTAAAAAAATATTTTTTTCCCAGATAATTATTCTGAGAAAAAATCATCAAAATAATGTACATAACATATTATTTCATTAATATAAAACTTTAGAAATTGCAAATAATTCTGTTGCAATAGAAAGTCAATCACTGGTTTCCTGACATGGGAATGTGAAGGGGGAATTGTTAGAAGCATAAGAAAACTTTTGGGAATGACAGATATATCCACTATCTGGGTGATGCATATATATGTTCAAACTTATTATACATTAGATTTAATTATATACACTTTGTTTTGTCTAAATTATACCTCAATATACCTGTTGAAACAGTTCAAAATACAAAAAAAAAACTTTCATACACTGAAATTCAATAAGTGTTTTTTACAGTTTCCAAAAAAATCAACCATAGAAGTTTAAAGTAGGCAATATTCCTTTGGATATAAAAATGAATTTATCTATCTGTATCTTTCTTTTTTTTATTGATTTTTTATTTTTTATAAACATATATTTTTATCCCCAGGGGTACAGGTCTGTGAATCACCAGGTTTACACACTTCACAGCACTCACCCAAGCACATACCCTCCCCAATGTCC
>NC_081570.1:108592819-108600356 GCF_022355385.1 Mustela nigripes | reverse complement strand
GCTTGTACCGCTATATATTTTCCTCTCAGGACTGCCTTTGTTGTGTCCCACAGATTTTGAACCGTTGTGTTTTCATTATCATTTGTTTCCATGATTTTTTTCAATTCTTCTTTAATTTCCCGGTTGACCCATTCATTCTTTAGAAGGATACTGTTTAGTCTCCATGTATTTGGGTTCTTTCCAAACTTCATTTTGTGGTTGAGTTCTAGCTTTAGAGCATTGTGGTCTGAAAATATGCAGGGAATGATCCCAATCTTTTGATACCGGTTGAGTCCTGATTTAGGACCGAGGATGTGATCTATTCTGGAGAATGTTCCATGTGCACTAGAGAAGAATGTGTATTCTGTTGCTTTGGGATGAAATATTCTGAATATATCTGTGATGTCCATCTGGTCCAGTGTGTCGTTTAAGGCCTTTATTTCCTTGCTGATCTTTTGCTTGGATGACCTGTCCATTTCAGTGAGGGGAGTGTTAAAGTCCCCTACTATTATTGTATTATTGTTGATGTGTTTCTTTGATTTTGTTATTAATTGGTTTATATAGTTGGCTGCTCCCACATTGGGGGCATAGATATTTAAAATTGTTAAATCTTCTTGTTGGACAGACCCTTTGAGTATGATATAGTGTCCTTCCTCATCTCTTATTATAGTCTTTGGCTTAAAATCTAATTGATCTGATATAAGGATTGCCACTCCTGCTTTCTTCTGATGTCCATTAGCATGGTAAATTCTTTTCCACCCCCTCACTTTAAATCTGGAGGTGTCTTCGGGCTTAAAATGTGTTTCTTGGAGGCAACATATAGATGGGTTTTGTTTTTTTATCCATTCTGATACCCTGCGTCTTTTGACAGGGGCATTTAGCCCATTCACATTCAGGGTAACTATTGAGAGATATGAATTTAGTGCCATTGTATTGCCTGTAAGGTGACTGTTACTGTATATGGTCTCTGTTCCTTTCTGATCTACCACTTGTAGGCTCTCTCTTTGCTTAGAGGACCCCTTTCAAGATTTCCTGTAGAGCTGGTTTGGTGTTTGCAAATTCTTTCTTGTTTTTGTTTGTCCTGGAAGCTTTTAATCTCTCCTTCTATTTTCAATGATAGCCTATCTGGATATAGTATTCTTGGCTGCATGTTTTTCTCGTTTAGTGCTCTAAAAATATCATGCCAGCTCTTTCTGGCCTGCCAGGTCTCTGTGGATAAGTCAGCTGCCAATCTAATATTTTTACCATTGTATGTTACAGACCTCTTTTCCCGGGCTGCTTTCAGGATTTTCTCTTTGTCACTGAGACTTGTAAATTTTACTATTAGGTGACGGGGTGTGGGCCTATTCTTATTGATTTTGAGGGGCGTTCTCTGAACCTCCTGAATTTTGATGCTCGTTCCCTTTGCCATATTGGGGAAATTCTCCCCAATAATTTTCTCCAGTATACCTTCTGCTCCTCTCTCTCTTTCTTCTTCTTCTGGAATCCCAATTATTCTAATGTTGTTTTGTCTTATGGTGTCACTTATCTCTCGAATTCTCCCCTCGTGGTCCAGTAGCTGTTTGTCCCTCTTTTGCTCAGCTTCTTTATTCTCTGTCATTTGGTCTTCTATATCACTAATTCTTTCTTCTGCCTTATTTATCCTAGCAGTGAGAGCCTCCATTTTTGATTGCACCTCATTAATAGCTTTTTTGATTTCAACTTGGTTAGATTTTAGTTCTTTTATTTCTCCAGAGAGGGCTTTTATATCTCTCGAGAGGGTTTCTCTAATATCTTCCATGCCTTTTTCGAGCCCGGCTAGAACCTTGAGAATTGTCATTCTGAACTCTAGATCTGACATATTACCAATATCTGTATTGATTAGGTCCCTAGGCTTCGGTAATGCCTCTTGTTCTTTTTTTTGTGTTGAATTTTTCCGTCTTGTCATTTTGTCCAGATAAGGGTATATGAAGGGGCAAGTAAAATACTAAAATGTTGGCAACAACCCCAGGAAAATATGCTTTAACCACATTAGAAGAGATCCAAAATCGTGAGGGGGGAGAAAGGGGATAAAAAGAGTTTCAAAAAGGAAGAAAGAGAAAAAAAAAGAAAAAAGAAAAAAAAAAGAAAATAAAAGAATTAAAAAAAGAAAACACCTAAGAAAAATGTGAAAAAGAAAAAATATATATATTAGATAAACTAGTAAAAGATTGTTAAAAAAGAAAAAGGTAACAGTTAAAAAAAAATTTTTTTACCCGAAGGCGAGTAAAAAAAACAACAAAAAATGAAAAAGAAAAAAATTAAATTAACTGCAAGACTAAAAAAAAAAAAAAATCACAGGAAAAAGCCATGAGTTCCGTGCTTGGGTTTCTCCTCCTCTGGGATTCTGCTGCTCTCCTTGGTATTGAAACCGCACTCCTTGGTAGGTGAACTAGGTCTCGGCTGGATTTCTTGTTGATCTTCTGGGGGAGGGGCCTGTTGTAGTGATTCTCAAGTGTCTTTGCCCCAGGCGGAATTGCACCGCCCTTACCCGGGGCCGGGGTGAGTAATCCGCTCGGGTTTGCTTTCAGGAGCTTTTGTTCCCTGAGCGCTTTCTGTAGAGTTCCGGAGGACGGGAATACAAATGGCGGCCTCCTGGTCTCTTGCCCGGAGGAGCCGAGAGCCCAGGGCCACACTCCTCAGTGCACCCTCAGAGAACAGTGCCCAGTTACTCCCGTCTGCCTGACCTCCAGCCGCGCTCTGAGCTCACTGAGCCTGCGATCGGTTCAAGGTAACACCGAGCTGCAAGCTTACTGTCGGCTCTGTCTCTGTAGCCAGCTTTCCCGTTCCAATACCCACAAGCTCTGCGACACTCAGACACCCCCGATCCTTCTGTGACCCTGCGGGACCTGAGGCCACGCTGACCCCACGTGGGCTTCGCTCCGGTTTAGCCTCTGGAGCGATGTCCCTCAGCAGAACAGACTTTTAAAAGTCCTGATTTTGTGCGCCGTTGCTCCGCCGCTTGCCGGGAGCCGGCCCCTCCCCCCGGGGTCTGTCTTCCTGTGGCTTTGGATTCACTACCTTTCAGAAAGTGGTTGTTTTTCTGTTTCCAGAATTGCTGTTCTTCTTGTCTTCGATCTGCCGATGGATTTTCAGGTGTTTGCAATCTTTAGATAAGCTATTTAGCTGATCTCCGGCTAGCTGAAGCAGTCTCAGCAGTCTCAGCTACTTCTCCACCATATTGACTCCTCCCCCCTATCTTTATCTTTCTATATGTAACTATTGAAGAAAATAAAACCTTAAGAGAACATAAACAGAAGCTATGGTATAGAAGTATGTTTATCTCCAACACAGGACTTTTCTCTAGAATTAGGTATCATGTCTAAGAAGAGGATCAACACAATAAAAGAAATAGTCATAAGACTTAAATAGAACTTCACAAAACAATATATATGAATGGTTCATTAGCACATGAAAAGAGGCACAACACATTAGTCAGGAGGAAAAGAAATCAGTATACAAAGAGATACTATCACATTTCTCTACTGGTATGGCTAAAGTCAGAAAGTCTGAAATCTCACATAAAACACCTGGAAGTCTCATGTAGCTGTGGGAATGAAAAATAGTACTACTTAGAAAAGCTGACTTTGAGATACTTATAGAACTAAACAAACACAATTCCTATGGACAGTCATTCCATTCCTGGTATTTACACAATATGTCTACAGAATGCTTGGCACGTGAATGTTCATAATAGATTATTATGCCCAAATTATAACTGCCCCAAACTAGAAGTGACACAGAAATCCAGTAACAGATGAATGTATCAACAAACATAAAACCCTTGAAATCCTACCCAGCAATAAAAATGTCATGAAATATTGATGCAGGTGGGAATATGGATAATTTTTTTTTTTTTAAGATTTAGAGGTTGAGAGAGCACGAGTAGGGGGATCAGCAGAAGGAGAAGGAGAATCAGGCTCCATGTGGACCAGCAAAATGGACATGGGCCTTGACCCCCAAGACCCTGAAATCATGACCTGAGCTAAAGTTAGATGCTTAACCAACTGAGCCACCCAGGTGCCCTGGAATATGGGTGGATTTCAGAATCATTGCACTGCACTATATAAAAGATGGCAGACACGAAAGAGTATATGTATGTTTCCAGTTACATAAAGTTGTTAAAAATGCAATGATCTCTAGTAGCAATGGTTCTCTGGGTCTGAGGCTAGAGGCAGTGATGGACCACAAAGGGGACCAAGTGACATAGTGGAAATGCTATGTATCATGACTGTAGCAGAAGCTACATCAGTGTGTACATTTACCAAAATGCATTTTAGTCATATGCTTTAAAGCCATGCAGTCTACTATACCTAAATTATACCTAAGTAAAGTTGATCTCACAATCTATTGAATCTCTCCACAGTGACAACAAGTAGTGAGAAAATGAAATTCAGTAAAACACAATAGAGATTAACATCCAAAGTTATTAAATGCTTACGAATATATAAAATGAAGCAGGTGCAAGACCCCTAAAATCTTTGTTGAGAGAAATTGAAGAAGACTAGTAAACAGAAAAATAGGTAACATGCTCATTGATTGTAAGACTATTTTATTAGGATAACAAATGAACATTATTGTGATCAATATTGCTGTAGGTATTTATGAAGAAAATGACAAGCCAGTTTTGAAATATATATAAAGGGATGACTGGGTGGCTCAGGGGGTAAAGTGTATGATTTCAGTTTAGGTCATGATCCTAGCATCCTGGGACCAAGCCCTGCAGTGGGCTCCCTGCTCTTTGGGGAGCCTGCTTCTCCCTCTGCCTGCCCCCTGCATGAAGCTCCCCCTGCTTGTGCTCCCCCTGATTGTGCTGGCTTTTTCTCCCTCTCTGACAAATAAATAACACCAAAAAATGTATATGAAAATCAATGAACCTCTCTCTACCTGCCTCTCTGTCTACTTGTGATCTCAGTCAGATAAATAAATAAATAAAATCTTTTTTTAAAAAGAAAAGAAAATCAATGAACCTAAATAAGACAGACAATCTTGAGAAAGCATTCCTCACAAGGCAGACTCCACTTAATTTCAAAACTCACTCTATAGCTCCAGTAATTAAAAAAAAAAAAGGACCCTAGTATGGTGGGAGTAAAAACAAATATATCAAAGTGAAAGAATAAAAATTTAAAAATATATCTACAAAATAAGTACAGATCTTTGATTTTATTTATGTGTGTGTGTGTATATATATATATATATATCTCCATATTCTTATAATAGAGCAAAAGATTTGTTTTTTAAAAAGTAAATATTAACAGTTTCACCATATATTGAAATTAATTGGAGATATAAAGCAAAAATTACAAAGTCTATAAAAAAGAATAGGAAATATTCATAATCTTGGCATAGGAAAATGTTTCTAAAACAGGACACAACTGGGGCACCTGGGTGGCTCAGTGGGTTAAGCCACTGCCTTTGGCTCAGGTCATGATCTCAGGTTCCTGGGTCTGAGTCCCGCATTGGGCTCTCTGCTCAGCAGGGAGCCTGCTTCCCCCTCTCTCTCTCTGCCTGCCTCTCTGCCTACTTGTGATCTCTCTCTGTCAAATAAATAAACAAAATCTTAAAAAAAAAAAAAAACAGGACACAACTACACTCACCATAAAAAAAAAAAAAATCAATTAGGGCACCTGGGTGGCTCAGCTGGTTGAGCAACCGCCTTTGGCTCAGGTCATGGTCCCCGAGTCCCGGGATCGAGTCCCGCATCAGGCTCCCAGCTCCATGGGGAGTCTGCTTCTCCCTCTGACCTTCTCGCCTCTCATGCCCTCTCTCACTGTCTCTCAAATAAATAAATAAAAATATTTTTAAAAAAATCAATTAAATTGGTGCCCCTGGTGGCTCAGTGTGTTAAAGCCTCTGTGTTCAGCTCAGGTCATGATATCAGGGTCCTGGGATTGAGTCCCGCATTAGGCTTTCTGCTCTACAGGGAGCCTGCTTCCCCACCCTCCGCCTGCTTCTCTGCCTATTTGTGATCTCTGTATGTCAAATAAATAAATAAAATCTTTTTAAAAATCAAATTGTACTTCATAGAAAATAAAGAATTGTACTTCAAAGAAAACAAAAAATAATACTTCTGTTTAAGACGGTTTCTATTTTTTTAATTTAATTTTATTTTTTCAGTGTTCCAAGATTCATTGTTTATGCACCATACACAGTGCTCCATGCAATATGTGCCCTCTTTAGTACCCATGACCATCCTCACCCATCCCTCCACCCCTCTCCCCTCTAAAACCCTCAGTTTGTTTCTCAAAGTCCTCAGTCTCTCAGGCTTCATCTCCTCTGATTTCACCCAATTCACTTTTCCTTGACTTCTTCTAAAGTGCTCCATGTTACTCCTTATGTTCCACATAAGGAATGTAAGTGAAATATGATAATTGACTCTTTTGCTGGACTTATTTCATTCATCATAATCTCCTCTATTCCCAAACCTGTTGATAGAAAAGTTGGGTATTCATCCTTTCCAATGGGGGCATAATATTCATTGTATATATGGATCATATCTTCTTTATCCATTCATTTGTTGAAGGGCATCTTGGCTCTTTCCACAGTTTGGTATCTGTGGACATTGCTGCTATGAACATTGGGGTACATACAAGACAGTCTTTAGAAATGAAAGGGCCATCTATAGGCCAGGAATGATGATTTTCAAAAAATACATCTGACAAGACACTCATCTAAAATATATGAAAAACTCTCATAAACCACAAAGAAAATGAGAAACAATCTATATATTAATAAAGAAAAATATTTTTAAAAGCCTATCCCAAGGGACACCTGGGTGGCTTAGTTGGTTAAGCCACTGTCTTTGGCTCAGGTCCTGATCGCAGGGTCTTGGTATCGAGTCCTGCATCGGGCTCATTGCTCAGCAGAGAGCCTGCTTTTTGCTCTGCTTCTGCCTGAGTTTTCTCTTTCTCTCCCTCTCTTTCTCTCTCTCTGAGAAATAAGTAAGTAAATAAAATCTTTTTTAAAGATGCCTATCCCGAAATAATATATCCAAATGATTCATAAGCCTATAAAAGCCCAATGGGATATCTGCTACATTGGTCTTTCTTTCTTTCTTTCCTGAGTGGGCCCCAACACAGGTTTCTAGTTAACGACCCTGAGATCAAGACCTGAATTTTGATCAAGAGTTGGATGTTTTAACTGTCTGAGTCACCCAGGTGCCTCAAGGAATGTTTTCTAATGTTCCCTCCTCTCTTCCCTATATCTGTGACCTTGTGAAGCTTTGTCATCTTTCTAAGATTTTTTTCCCCTCATCAGGAAAAGGATAACATCTGAGTAATAAAATAGTTCCTAGTAGTAAGTATAATCACCTGATAGTACAGGAACTGTACTTTTTGCTAAGGATACATTTGAACTTGGATTATCCTTTACACATTTTTTTTTGACCTTACATATTTTTTTTATTTTTTATAAACATATATTTTTATCCCCAGGGGTACAGGTCTGTGAATCACCAGGTTTACACACTTCACAGCACTCACCCAAGCACATACCCCCCCCCAATGTCCATAATCCCACCCCCCTACTCCCAAACCCCCTT
>NC_081570.1:108472016-108589819 GCF_022355385.1 Mustela nigripes | reverse complement strand
GACTCTTTATCTTGATTAACAGTTTTCTTATGTAATTGGCTGCTCCCATATTGGGGGCATAGATATTTACAATTGTTAGATCATCTTGGTGGATAGTTCCTTTAAGAATGATGTAGTGTCCTTCTGTATCTCTGACTACAGTCTTTAGTTTAAAATCTAATTTATCTGATATGAGAATCACTACCCTGGCCTTCTTTTGAGGCCCATTGGCGTGAAAGATGCTTCTCCATCCCTTCACTTTCAGTCTGGGTGTATCTTTAGGTTCAAAATGGGTCTCTTGTAGACAACTTATGGTTGGGTCCTGTCGTTTTATCCAATTTGCAACCCTGTGCCATTTTATGGGCACATTTAGGCTATTCACATTGAGAGCGATTATTGATAGATACGTTTTTATTGACATCGTGTTACCTTTGAAGTTTTCTTTCTGTAGATTGTCTCTATATTTCTGTTCAATGCTATTAAGATTTTTCCTCTTTTATAGAATCCCCCTTAATATTTCCTGCAGTGGCTGCTTGGTGGTTGCATAGTCTTTTAAGCCTTGCCTGTCTTGGAAACTCTTTATCTCTCCATCCATTTTGAATGTCAGTCTTGCTGGATAAAGTATTATTGGCTGCATGTTCTTCTCATTTAATGCCCTGAATATATCTTGTCAGCCCATTCTGGCTTGCCAGGTCCCTGTGGACAGGTCTGATGTTATTCTGATGGGCTTTCCTCTGTAAGTAAGGAGCCTCTTTGTCCTAGCGGCATTCAAGAGATTATACCTACAGTTATGATTCCTCAATTTGACTATCAGGTGTCTTGATTTTTTTTTAGAGTGTATAATCTTGGGTGGAGATCGTTCAGCCTCTAGTACATGAACGCAGGTTCATTTGCAAGATTGGGAAAATTTTCATGAAGAACTTGTTCCACTATATCTTCTAGACTTCTTTCTTTCTCCTCCCCTTCAGAGATTCCAATAATTCTGATGTTGAAATGTTTCATGGCATCATTTATTTTCCTGATTCTGTTTTGGTGGCTTCAAAGCTATTTGCTCCAGGCTTCCTCCTGACCCTTTCTCTCTTATCTGTTTGTCCTCCAGATCACCAATTCTATCTTCTGTCTCAGCTACCCTAGCTTTGAGAGAATTTAGATTAGATTGGAACTCATTGAGAGCATTGTGAACCTCAGCCCTAGTAGCTTTTAGCTCTGCCCTAACATTGTGAACATCATCTCTGTTCACTTTCAGCTCGGCCCTAATCAATTCCATTTGGTCATCTATGCTTTCTCCTACCTAGCTATTGCCTGGATAATTGTTAGCCTGAATTCTCTTTCCGACATATTGTCTATGTTGATAGCCATTAGCTCTGTTGCAGAAGGTCCATCCTCTGTATTTTTCTTCTGTGGGCATTCCTCCTCCTAGTCATTTTGGTGAGAGATTGCAGAATGGGTCTAACTGGATGTATCTACCGTGGTGCAGTCAAAGTGCACCCTGGAACACTTCTGAGCAATCAGGATTCCCCACCCATATGAGAGTCAAGAAAAAAAAAAAGGAAGAAAAAAAAAGAGAGAGAGAGATAGGAAAGAAAGGGAAGATGAAAGAAAAGGTAAGCCCAAATGGGCCCCAATGTACGATTTATGAAGTATACAAACAAAAACAGACAAACAAAAAGACTGATAAAATTATATGACAAAAGAGGGGCGCCTGGGTGGCTCAGTGGGTTAGGCCGCTGCCTTCGTCTCAGGTCATGATCTCAGGTTCCTGGGATCAAGCCCTGCATCAGGCTCTCTGCTCAGCAGGGAGCCTGCTTCCCCTTCTCGCTCTGCCTGTCTCTCTGCCTACTTGTGATCTCTCTCTCTAAAATAAATTAATAAATAAAAATCTTAAAAAAATTATATGACAAAAGAAAAAAATATATATATATATGCAAATAAAGAAAGAACCTTGTCAAAAAGAACCCAAGTGTAAGATTTATATACTATCAGGACAAACACAAAAACACAGAAACACTGGTGGAGGAAAAATATGGGAGAGTGGTTATAAATTCTCAGTTGGGCGAGGAAGGTTGTTTTGATTCTTCCTGGATGTATCTTGATATCTTTTTTAAAGGACTCAACTCTCCTAAGATAAAGGGGATTAACAATTGGTTTACCTATAGGGGTAGTATTGATTGGGGAAAGGGGATTACTTTGAAGTTTAACTCTATATGAATATTAGAAAATAAAAATAAAAAGGAATAAACTAGACTAAACTAAACTAAAAGAAAAATAAATTAAAAAATAGAAATGCACAAGAAAAACACAGGTGTATGTATCAAAAAGTTCAGGTTAGAAGGTTATTATGGACAGCTCAGTGTAATGGTAAATAGGTTAAAAAATTATCTATATTAAAAAAAATGAACCAGAATAGTGGGAACAAGTTAAAAATAAAAGTTGTCCTATAAAGTAGTTTGGTTGTTCTCTTGTAGTCTTTTTTTTTTTTTCCTTTCTTGGTTGGTTTTCTGGGGGAGGGGACTGCCACGTGGGTTTTCAGTCAATGATGTTCCCTGAGTTAAGTCCTCCTGCCCCCCTCAAGGGGGTGGGCTCTAAGGAAACTGTTTTTTTTCAGTCTTTTGTTCTCTGGCAGTTTTTGTTTGTTCACTAATTTTTTTCTCTCACCTTGACCGCTTTTTATGTTTTTTGTAGTTTCAGAGGAAAAAAAGCAGCATCCTGACCTCCCTCTCAGAAAGAAGCCTCAGTCTGGGTGCAGAGCCCAAATAAGTTCCCCCTTGGCCACTGGCAGAGTAGGTTCCGAGTTGCGGTCCCTGGGGATGCAGGATCTTTTGCTTGTACCCCCAAACCATGGCAGCGGCAGGTGTCTGGGCAGCTCCAAACCGCCAGAGAGGTTCCAAGCAGCAATCACGCACACTGAGATTTTCCCAATGGCCCAGGCTGGGAGTGCCTGGTCTTCTGGGTCTAAGAGCACCTGGCTTGTGTGCACCTCTTTCCGGGGAGGCTGTGGGTCGCACACGTGTTTCAGGTCTGAGAACAGGACGTAGGCTCGAAAGCACCAGACTGGGCCTTCATGCACCTCTCTCAGGGGAGAGTTTGGGGCACATGTCTTAGGCTCTGAAACAGTGGCACGGGTCAAAGAGAGCCGGCTGGGCCTTTGTGTACTTCTCTCAGGGGAGGATCAGGGGCGCCTGCCTCTCAGGCACTATAGCAGGGCTTGCTCATTCTGTCATCTGGTGAGGCTCCCAGCCCCTCACAGGAGCCATACCCCATGCATTCTCCCACACGCTGGTGGCTTAGGGACCAAGATCTGGTTTCTCCACTGCACTCTCTAACTCAGCGCCAGGGGAGGCTGTCCTGGGACCAGGGACTTAAGCCCCTGTCCCTAGCTGCCCCAATTCCCACAGTTCCCCCTCCCACCCTGCCACGATCCTTTGCTTTTTTGGAGTGCTTTCAACTAGTCTCCAAGTTAATGCTGGTCCCCAGACACAGGGCACTCTGGCTCATATTAGGGGTATTACTTTCCAACCGGTCGCCTCTGGTGGCTCTGTCCCCCTTTTGTTTATCTTCCGATATCAGTCCGCCGTTCCCACTCCACTTTACCTGCCCACTGGCATCTTCTGCCCCTGTAGAGATCCAGATGTGTATAATTCTGATCTCAGGCTGATTTCATGGGTGATCGGAGATCTTTGGTAGGTAATCAGCTCACTTTAGGGTACAGGTTTAAAAGGTTCCTCCTCCTCCTTCCCTGCCATCTTGTCCCCCTACCGTTCCTGAGTGTTTTGAATGCACACTGTTATAGCTGTGGCTTCCCACATGCCATCTCCTGGTTAGCCTAACACCTATTCTTTTAAAATCTCCAAAGTTTTACCTCCTCACCCTACTTATCCTGTCCCCTTTCATCACCCTAACTTCTTTCCAGGGATTAGGGATTCATGACCAAGGCAAGTCCATTGAAATTCCTGTGTAAGACAAAAAGGATCATTTTTAAAACAATGATGTTATCTATTTGACAGATAGAGAGAAGAGAAGCAGGAGGAGAATGGGGAGTGGCAGGCAGTCGGAGGGGGAGAAGAAAGCCAAGGAGCCCAAGGAGGGTCTTGATCCCAATAGCCTCGGAACATGATCTGATCCAAAGGCAGATGCTTAACTGACTAAGCCACCCACCCACATTTCATGGGTGTAGCTGGCAGTGGTGGTGGTGGCTGCAGTGGTGGCTGGTTCCCTGGATCCGTGGGCTCATGTCCTCTCCTGCAGCTGCTCCAGTCCCAACATTTTCCCCTTAAGCCCCCGGGTTCTATTTGAGTACTATTATCAGTCCCTTGCTATCCCACCACCACTGCTTTCAAAGCTATCACTGGTCTCCCAGGTGCAGGAAGCTTTTGTATTGGGGTATTACTTGTCAGTGGCTAGCTTCTGGTGGCTCCCTACCTCTTCTGTTTATCCTCCAACATCTGTCTATGCAATCACTACTTCTTCCTTCATACCTCTTAACTGAAGATCTTTCTCCATAGAGATCCAGACATATGATCTTACATCTCAGGCTGATTTTGTGGGTTTGGGGTGCCTTGAAAGATAACTAGCTATAATATAGGAAAGGTGGAAACAGAGTCCTACACTCTGACATCTTGCCCTCCAACAAGAAGAATGATTCATCATATAGATCATTTAGAAGTTTGTTGTGAAAATGTGTATGCTGCCAAGAACAAACAACACTTTCAATGAAATCCCCATAAAATACCATTAAATTTTTTCATGGAGCTGGAACAATACAAAAATTTGTATGAAACAAGAAAAGATCCCAAATCGCCAGGGGATCTTTGAAAAAGGAAAATCAAAGTTGAGGGTATCACAATGGCTGACTTCGAATTACATTACAAAGCTGTAAAACAGCATAGCATTGTCACAAAAACAGATATATAGATGAATGGAACAGAATAGAAACCAAGAAAAGGACCCTTTACTTTATTTTCAACTAATCTTCCAGAAAGCAGGAAACCATATCCAATGGAAAAAAGACAGTCACTTCAATAAATGGAACAGGAAAAATTGGATAGCCGCATACAGAAGAATGAAACTGGACCACTCTCTTACATTCATAAAGATAAACTCAAAATGATTGAAAAAGCTCAGTGTGAGAAAATAATCCATTGAAATCCTAGAGAAGAACATAAGCAGTGATCTCAACAGCAGCTACAGTAACTTCTTTCAAGACACATCTCCAAAGGCAAGAAAAACAAATGAAAAATGAACTTTTGGTACTTCATCAAGATAAAAATTTCACTGCAAAAGAAACAGTAATTAAAATTAAAAGAAACCCAGGGAACATTCAAATTAAAACCACATTGAGATATCACCTTACACCAGTTAGAATGGCCAAAATTAGCAAGACAGGAAGCAACATGTGTTGGAGGGGATGTGGAGAAAGGGGAACCCTCTTACACTGTTGGTGGGAATGCAAGTTGGTGCAGCCTCTTTGGAGAACAGCGTGGAGATTCCTCAAGAAATTAAAAATAGAGCTTCCCTATGACCCTGCAATTGCACTACTGGGCATTTACCCAAAGATACAGATGTCATGAAAAGAA
This sequence comes from Mustela nigripes, assembly GCF_022355385.1. Taxonomy (NCBI): domain Eukaryota; kingdom Metazoa; phylum Chordata; class Mammalia; order Carnivora; family Mustelidae; genus Mustela; species Mustela nigripes. The sequence continues at coordinate 108,584,267 of NC_081570.1, read as the reverse complement.
GGGCCATCTATACCCCAATGTTTATAGCAGCAATGGCCATGGTCACCTAACTGTGGAAAGAATCAAGATGCCCTTCAACGGACGAATGGATAAGGAAGATGTGGTCTATATACACTATGGAGTATTATGCCTCCAATCAGAAAGGACGAATTACCCAACTTTTGTAGCAACATTGAAGGGACTAGAAGAGATTATGCTAAGTGAAATAAGTCAAGCAGAGACAGTCAATTATCATATGGTTTCACTTATTTGTGGAGCATAACAAATAACATGGAGGACAAGGGGAGATAGAGAGGAGAAGGGAGTTGGGGGAAAATGGAAGGGTAGGTGAACCATGAGAGACTATGGACTCTGAAAAACAATCTGAGGGTATTGAAGGGGCAGGGGGTGGGAGGTTGTGGTATCAGGTGGTGTGTATTATAGAGGGTACAGATTTCATGGAGCTAAAATAATGAATACTGTTATGATGAAAAAAAAAAAAGAAAAAAGAAACCCAGGGAATGGGAGAACTATTTGCAAATGGCATTTTGGATAAAGGGCTAAACATGCATGGTTTATAGAGGAGCTCGTGACCCTGCTTCTAAGCACCAGATAAAGATATTATCCAAGATATATAAAGAACTTCTCAAACTCAACACCCAAGAAATAATCCAGTTAAGTAATGGGCCTAAGACATGAGCATACACTTCTCCAAAGGATACAGTCACATAGCTAAGAGATACTTGAAGAAATGTTCAACAATACTATCCATCAGGGAACTACAATTCAAAACCACAATGAAATACCATCTTATACCATTTAGAATAGCAAAATTAAAAAGAAAGGAGACAAATGTTGGCAACGATGTGAAGAAAGGGGAACCCTCATACACCCTTTTTGGGAGTGCAAGCTGGTGCAGCCACTCTGGAAAACTGTATCCTGAAATCAATTCCTCAAGACTTTAAAAATAGTGGTACCCTATGACAAAACAATAAAACCACTAGGTATATACCCCAAAGATACAGATGTAATGAAAAAGGGAGCACCTGCACCCCAAAGTTCATAATAGCCATGTCCACAATAGCCAAACTATGAAAGGAGCCAAGATCCCCTTCAAAAGACAAATGAATAAAGAAGATGAGGTCCATATATACAATGGACTATTACTCAGCCATCAGAAAGGATGAATCCCTAACATTTGCATCCACATGGATGGAACTGGAGGGGATTATGTTAAGTGAATTAAGTCAAGTCAAGAGAGACAATGATATGGTTTCACTCATGTGTGAAATATAAGGAATAATGTGGAGGACCATAGGGAAAGGGAGGGGGAACTGAATGGGAAGAAATCAGAGGGGGGAAACAATGATACACTGTGGACTCTGGGAAACAGACTCAAGGTTAGATAAGTGAGGAGTGGATGGGGTAACTGGGTAATGTTTATTGAGGAATGTTGTGATGAACACTGGTTGCAACTAATGAATTTAACACTATATCAAAAACTAATGATGTATTTTAGGCTAGCTAATTGAACATAATAAAAAAGACTTTTAGAATCTGCTTCTGTGGAAATTTTTGTTAGGAATCTCCATAATAAACTTTTAGTAGCCTCTGCAGGCCAGAAGCCAATCCTGCAGACCTGCCTGTAATACATGAAGATGTGGGTGGATTCCTCTTCATGAGTTTTTCCTATATATCCTGAGGTTCCTGCTCCTGCTAGGAAGTGGCATTCTTTATTCACCTGATGATCTCGTTTCCAAGGAGTTTTATAGCTCCATGTTTCATAACATCAACCTTAGTTCCTCAAAGCTCTTTGGTTCTGAGTTTATGCAAGTCTCTCTCCAATTTGACATTACAGTCAAATCCTTGGTAAAATAACCAATGTTTCCAATGATGTCCAATTATCAGGAGAATAGATCCCTATTGACTTATGCAAATGATTATAATTTCCATGGATGGAAGAACACTCACTGGGACCTTTTGAATTTCAGAGGTTTTATGTAACAAGAACAGTAAAATGCTTCAATTTGTTCACAAGTGAATACTTTATCATGTTTCTGTAAGTCGTAGATATTTTTTCTCTTAATAATTTCCTTAATCTGGAAGAGTAAACATTAGAGAACCAACAGTGTTTCAAATAACAGTCACAAGTGTGTGATTTTTTATTTCATTTAGTCCTAATTGGCTACTTCTTATTTAATTTGAATGCAACTTTTTAGTCAGTTCTTACCCATTTTATTTTTACAACCTTAAGGATAAGGACTACATGTTTTGTACTAAAAGCCCTTTCTACGCACTTCCTTGAACATGAAATGTATTTTGCAAGAGAATAAGAATTATTAATGACAAAATTAAGAAATAGACATTGTTAAGGTTTTAAGAATTTATTATGATGCAAATCACAGGAAATTGTTATTTCTTTGACAAACACTTCAATAATCAAAATATCAAGTGATGACCTCATAACAGAAGGTAATATACTAATGAAATAAACTTAACTAGTCAGGGAGACTGTTCATTATTTAAATCAAGGGAAATTTTGTTAAAACTTTAGAGTTATAAACCACATGGCTATGTAGGTTTAGTGACAGTCAAAGACTGGATAAAGGTAAAATATAGAAATCTGGTTTTTGGGGCAGGCAAAGAGAAAATAACTATACCCATTTTCTCATCAAGAGCAGAACAATTCAAGAAAACTTGTCTTTTTGACTAGAGAGAAGACTTTCAGTCTTAATATCAGTGTACTTTTTAATCCACTCTTTTCAATCTTGGTCCTGACCACACCTAAATTTACATTCCAAAATTTTCCCATCACAACCCTTCTATAACTTTCTTTTTGCACACAAACTTTCTCCCAATCCATTTCCTTCCAAACAACCTGTCTCATTTAGGACAAAATTACCTTTTTTTTTTCTTTCAACAAAAATGCACTCCTAGTCCTTTTATCTTTCTTACATATCCCCTACTTTTCTACATAGAGTCTTCTTTCCCTTATTCCCTCAGTCTCAATAACACTAAGCAGAATTTTGCACTCCTAGAAGCCTTAGTCTCCATTGAGGACTAAGTAATAGTCAATTGTGAACTTTTCATGAGCATTCTTTAAAGAGCAATTTTATAAACTGCTTAAGCACAAAGCATCTTTACCTCAAGACTCTAATATCTTTAGGTTTTTTTGTGATAAGAAGTCAAAAGACAAAAATCTATGTCCAATGATAAATGATTTAGCACTTTATCTTATTTGGAGAAGACCTTGACGTCCAGTGAAATTATTCCCATTTATCATTCAAGCAAAACTTTAGTTTCAGGTTAACAAAGTATTTGAAAGTTATCTTAAAAATTACTAATGAAACACTTGGAGAGAGAGGAAATTAGCCATCATTTCAAGCCATTTTTGTTAAAAAATTGCAAAGGAGAAAATATGAGCTTATTTGACATTCAGCCAACTTCAGTAGAGTAAGAGTTTTACATTTAACATTGATAACTTAATGCTCTTTTAATTAAGCCAAGAAAGTAAATTAAATACTGAATTTTTCCCACATGAGTCACCTTCCTATTGTCAATTCTTACCTGAGACACTGTTGGAGAAATCTGGAGTGGGCAGTGTTAGGTCCAGGAGGTGTTCCACTTCTCTCCTTGATACTGAGGGGAGATGGAACCATGATGTCTAAGGCACTGAGGATGGTACAGAAGCCAGAGAGGCAGTTTTCCCCCAAGGTTGTGTAGAAATGGAAGGAGGAGGGGAGACAGAAGATTCAAAATGCTGCCAAAATACAGCAGAAGGCAGACTCATCAGCTCCAACAGAGGAACAGATGCCATATTTTCCCACCAAGGGGGAAATAGTTCATGGTGGGCTAGAGAGAACAGGGAATTTCCTGGAAACAAAGGGAATTTGAGCAGCTGCTTGGGAATATTCCTTAGACTAACCACAGCTGCCTCCAACTCTATTAACCCAGGATAAGAGTGAGGGAGAAGACCCACAACTAAGGGAAGGAACAGTGAGAGAGTCAGAGGCCCCTTTGCGAGGGAGGGCCTGTGTTTCCTCCAAAAACCTGGGTTTATTTGGAGGAGTCAAATTTAGATAATTATCCAGTATGCCAGGAGAGAGGTTAATAGGCAGACATATTTGGGTAAACATTCTGCCTTGTCGCCTACGGAAGACATCTGATATATCCTAGAGAAGCAGTTTTATAGGAGTTCAGTCCTTTCCTATGTTTTGCAAACTGAATTGTTTCCAGTGGGTTAAAGTTTAACTTTAAGGGAGAGTCCTTGCAAACTAAAGGTGAAGCTTACTGAGGCCATGTTATCATAAAACTAAAGGAAATGGAATGCCCATTACCAAACCTCCCAGATGCAGGGTGGCCTCCCAAGCAGGATATGTCAGAGGTTCCTGTCAACCAAGAGACTGGAGGTGTCCCTCAAACAAGAAATCTCGACTTATCATAATCTTGCCATCCCGTGAAGGCATTCCTGCAATAAAAGGCCCCATAAGATCATAAGATCGAAGCTGGTGTCTCTAATCTACCCTAGGCACATCCTAGTTGCATCCTAGGCACCTGATGGGTGCTTAGCACTGAAATACTGTGATGTGCCATCCTTTGCCCTGAAGGTTGCATACTGCCCTGCCATTTTTAACCCATGAAGAATACTAGAAATAAAGTTTTACAATGTGGGAAATTACTAAATTTTGTAGTTTAAGTAATTAGTAGAGGACATTGGCAGAAAACAATAAGATAGAAACAAAAAATGATCTAAGTGACATTCCAACACAGTCAACTTCCCCAGGAAATGGTCCACAGTGGGGATGGAATTCCATCTGGAACTGGTTTTGTTCACCTTAGACCTTGAGAACCCCAACCACCCTAATCCTGAGCTACGCCCTAAGGCTGACCCTCTACTCAGGCTGCAGGGCAGGGGTCCATGCTGCCATTTGAGGAGTCTCCTCACACTTCTCAGACCGTAACTTGAACCCTATCCTGGAGAGTGGATCTGATTGTGGCAGAACCCTTGTTCCAAGGGTGTGTAAGGAAATGATTCCCCAAACCCACCCCACATGTCGTTCAGAACTACAGAAGGAAACCATGTGGCCTGCAGCCCCTGGATGCTGCAGGACCACAGGGTTCCAGCCACCAGTCTGAAACTCAGCCACAGTAGGTGTCACCCCTCCCCAACAGGGTCACTGCTGAACTGTGAGTCTCACCCTAATGCTGTGGCCCTTCACGGAGCCCTCAGGATGGGACTCTGCTGTGCTAGGGGCTTCATCCATAGTGCCTTCAGGATGAGCATGCAAAAGCTTGGGCTGGACAGGGTCGTAACAGGTCCAGAACCCAAGTGGTGAGGCAAAAGTCGATTTTGGACATCTGGGTCAATGCCAGGCTAATCAGGCAAGAATAAAAAAGGACATTCTGGTGCTAGGACAGACTAGGAGTGTTTCTGAGGACCATGAGCCTAGGGAAGACTAGATCTTAGGAATACTAACCGTATTTTGCTGAGGCCAAATTGGAAGCCAGCTGCTTACCCCAAGGCTAGCCCTTCATGCAGTGCCCTGGGTGCTTCTCTGCAATACATCATCACATAGGAGCCTACCAGCTCCGGTTTCTCTGCCTAACCCTAGCAAACGCTCTGGCCCTGTCTGTGAATGATTGAGTTAAGTGCTATGTCGTTTTCTCAAAACAACAAAACAAAAACAGAATAAAAAAACCTACACTATACAAAACCCTCTGCCAACAAACATCCTCCATCCTGAACAGAGACACCTTTTTGAAATTTGTGCATGGAAGTGTAAGGAAAGGGCCATCCATACCCTTACCTCTGAGGAACAAGTTTGGGTCGCAGGCAGCACAAGGTCACCTGAAGATAGAATCCATGTCTGGAAGCATAAAGAAACTTCGAACCACCAAAGGTGAAGAAACAGCAATGTTAGAGAACAGCCTTCACTTAAGGATTTTCATGCCTTCATGGAAGCAGTCTCATAAGTGTATGCAAGAACGTACTTAGGTAAGGGTCATCTACTCTACCCTGAGAAATGAGTCTGTGTAGAATGCAAGCCTAAACTCACATCTTATTTCAGGAAGAGAAGCACAGCAGTGTTTTCTAAGTAAGAGCGAAAGCCTAGGGGATGTATCATATAGTGAATCCTAAGAAACAACTCTGAAGAAATAGTCCTTCTACTAACCTTCTTTCATGAAGAGAGAAGTGTCTAGGGTGTGGGAATGCAAGGAAAATGCCCATGTACTTAGGATCAAGGAACCAGTCTGTACACTTTTTTGTTTCTGGAAGGCAGAGGCCCCTTCAATGGGAAGTGAGAAAGCCTAAGGAAAATACCATCTACTTCCTTACCTGTGAGAAATCACTCTATGCCTATGGTGGCTACCAGATGTCTGTGAGGAAGCCTAAAAATAGTGCCATAATCTTCATTCCAAGAGAGGAGCCTGAAGGTAGAATGTGTCTTGCTATGACATCTTCTTTCCTGAAGACAGAATAGTGCTCACTGTTCTGTGGGAAAGCATAAGGGAAAGGGCTCTACTCTTACATCTGAGAAACTCTGAGAAACCTCATCCTTAACTCAGGCCTCAGAGCACAGACACACAATGCCATGGGATTGACTCCTACCATCTCCCTGACCACAACCATTCCTGGTGGTGGAACTGAGTGGTCCCTCACCCAAGTTCTGAGTGCAAAATGGGTCTGACTCACCTGGCCAATGCCCGATGAATCACTGAGGAGCACAGAAGGGAATCAGGGAAGAACAAGGATCTGAAGCGATGGACTCAGAATGCCTGTGGATGTTGCCAGTGACCATGATATAGTGAAGAGGAGCGTCTTCCTGAGTCTCAATTGAAAGGCAGTTTGCTCACTCTACTGCTTGCCATCAACCAAACCACAAGGCCCTTCTTGGTACAACCATCAGAGAGGTTCCTTCTACTTCCCCAGTTATCATTCCTAACCCTTGGCTTGGCTCTGGCCCTCTGGGGCCTTGAATACTGTCTGAGGATCAAAGGGATATGGGACATGCACCTGACACGGGACGAGTTCTAAAGGAATACAGAACCAAGGTTGCCATAGGCAAGCGCCAGAGTTGAACCAATGGCATGTTTCTTTTTAATATATACATATTTTCTTTATTGATTTGATGGATCATGAGTAGGCAGAGAGAAAGGGCAGGGAGCAGGCTTCCTGATAAGCAGAGAGTCTGATGCGGGGCTCAATCCCAGGACCCTGAGATCATGACCTGAGCCAAAGGCAGAGGCTTAACCCACTGAGCCACCCAGGTGCCCTCAATGATATGTTTCTGATGAAAACCCGAACCTCAGTCCCACGAGGGACCTACATACTGAGACCCTCCCCCTTCTACCTCAACCATGGGCTTCACACTAAGATTGACCATCTACTTGGGCTGCAGAGCAGGTCTCCACGATTCCAATTGGGCAGTTTCCTCACACTTTCCAGACCATACCTTGAACCTTAGCCCAGCCTGTGAATCTGACTGTGGCAGAACTCTTGTTCTAAGGACGCCATGGAAATGACAGCCCGAACCCATGCCACATTTGGCTTTCAGGACCACAGAAGGAAACTGCTGCCTTCAGCCCCTAAGTGCTGCCAGATCACAGGGTGCCAACCAGCAACATGAAACTCAGCCACAGTAGGAAGGACTTCTCCCCACCATGGCCGCAGCAGAACCTTGAGGCTCACTCTAATTCTGTGGCCCTCCAGAGAGCCCTCAGGATGGGACTCTGCCATGCTAGGGGCTCGCCCCTAGTGTCTCCAGGAAAGGTACACAAATGCTTGGGCTGGACGGTGAAGTGGAATGTACAGAAACCTAGAGGTGAGACAAAAATGGATTGTGGACAACAGGGCAATGCCAGGAACTCAGGCAAGAACAAAGAAAGAGGAGATTTGACAAGATGGCGGGAGGTGCCATTTCAACCTGTACCCTAAAGTGAGCTGATTACCTACCAAAAAACTCTGATCACCCATGAAATCAGCCTGAGATTAGAATTATACACTTCTGGATCTCTACGGGGGCAGAAGACACCAGTGGGCAGGTAAATTGGAATGGGAACATTGGACTGATATCGGAAGATAAACAAAAGGGGGAGTGAGCGACCAGAAGTGACCCATTGGAAAGTAATACCCCAATATGAGAGTGCCCTGCGACTGGGAACCAGCATTAACTTGGAGTCTGGTTGAGGGCACTCAAAAAGAGCAAAGGATTGTGGGGGGAAATTGTGGGAATTGGGGCGGTTAGGGACAGGGACTTAAGTCCCTGGACCCAGGACAACCTCCCCTGGTGCTGAGCCAGAGAGCATGGCTAAGAAACCAGGTCTTGGTCCCTGAGCTGCCACCACTTCTGAGAGCGTCTGGGTGGCAGCTCCCATGAGGGGCAGGGAAGCCTCGCCAGCCGGCAGAACCACAGCCTTTTGCACTCTCCATGCACGCACCATGCAATCAGAGTCTGAGTCACGCCCCACATGCCCCCCTTGAGAGAGGTGCATGCACCTCAGCTCTAAAAATAAAGCTTCCCTATGACCCTGCAATTGCATTACGGGGTATTCACTCCAAAGATACAGATGTAGTGAAAAGAAGGGTCATCTGTACTGCATTGTTCATAGCAGCAATGGCCACAGTCGCCAAACTGTGGAAAGAACCAAGATGCCCTTCAATGGACAAATGGATAAGGAAGATGTGGTCCATTTACCCTATTGAGTATTATGCCTCCATCAGAAAGAATGAAAACCCAAATTTTGTATCAACATGGATAGGACTGGAAGAGATTATGCTGAGTGAAATAAGTCAAGCAGAGAGAGTCAATTATCATATGGTTTTGCTTACTTGAGGAGCATAAGAAATAACACAGAGGACATGCGGAGATGGAGAGGGGAAGGGAGTTGAGGAAAATTGGAGGGGGAGGTGTACCATGAGAGACTATAGACTCTGAAAAATAATCGGAGCGTTTTAAAGGGGTTGGGGTTGGGAGGTTGGGTGAGCCTGGTGGTGGGTGTTATAGAGGGCACGTATTGCATGGAGCACTGGGTGAGGTGCATAAACAATGAAATCTTTTACACTGAAAAGACATTTTTTAAAAAAAGAACAGAGAAAGACACTCTGGCCCTTAGACTACCTGGTGATGTTTCTGAGGAACGTGAGCCTATGGAAGACACCAAAGCTCTGGAATACTAAGAATATCTCACTGATGCCAATTTGGAAGCCAGTTGCTCACCCCATGGCTAGCCCTCCATCCTGTGCTCAGGGTGCTTCTCTGAAATGCCGTTGCATAAGTGTATACCATCTCTGGTTTCTCAGCCTAACCCTAGCAAATGCTCTGGCCCTGCCTGTGAATGTTTGAGGAAAGTGCTATGTAGTTTTCCCAAAGAGACCACACTATAGAAAGCCTTCCATCAACAAATGTCCTCCATCCTGAACAGAGACGCCTTTTGAAATTGTGCATGGAAGCATAAGGAAAGGGCCATCTGTACTGTTACCTGTGATGAATAAGTCTGGGTAGAAAGCAGCACAAGGTCACCTGAGGATACAAGCAGCCTTAGTGTCTGGAAGCATAAGGAAACTTCGAACCACCGAAGGTGAAAAACAGCAAAGTTAGAGAACTGCCTTCACCTAAGGCTTTTTGTGTCTTCACGGAAGCTGTGTCTCTTAGGGGTTTGTGGAAGCATCATTAGGTAAGGGCCGTCTATTCTACCCTGAGGAATGAGTCTGTGTAGAATGCAAGACTACACTCACATCCTGTTTCAGGAAGACAGCAGCAGCAGCAGCATCTTCTAAGTAAGAGTAAGCCTACAGGATGTGCTAGATACTGAATCCTAAGAAACAACTCTGGAGAAACAGTCCTTCAACTAACCTTCTTCCATTAGGAGAGAAGGGTTTTCAGTAGGAGGTGTGGGACTGTAGAAAAAAGGCCCTATGTACTTAAGTTCAAGGAACAAGTCTGTACAGACAGTTTCTTGTTTCTGGAAGGCGGAGGCCTTTTCAGTGGATGCTTGAGTGCCTTACCTGTGGGAAATCAGTCTGTGCCACAGGCAGCTACCAGATGTATGCAAGGAAGCCTATCAAAAGTGCAGTACCCTTCACTCCAAGAGAGGAGCCTGAAGGGAGACCATCTTTCATGATGACCTCTTCTTTCCTGAACACAGGAGATTCTCACCGGCCTGTGGGGGAAGCCTAAGGAAAAGGCCCTACTCTTATATCAGAGAAACTCTGAGAAAGCTTACCCATAATTTGGACCTCAGATCACAACCCTGTGCTGTCATGGGATTGACTCTTACCATCTCTCTGATCTAAACCCTGACAGTAGCGCTGTTTGTAGAACTGACTGGGTGCCAACCCGAGTTCTGAGTGCACAATGGACCTGATGCATCTTGGAAATGCCAGACAAATCTATGAGGAGCACAGAAGGGAATCAGGCAAAAACCAGGATCTGAATTGAGGGGCTCAGAGTGCCCAGGTATGTTGCCTGTGACCATGTTGTAATGATAAACCTACACTTCAGAAACACTAGGAATGTCTCCCTGAGTCCAAGTGGAAGTCAGTCACTCACCCTACCACTTGCCCTCAACCAAACCACAGGGCCCTTCTCGGCACCACCATCAGAGGGGAGCCTTCTACCTCCTAGGTTATCACTCTTAACCCTCAGCTTGGCTCTGGACCTCTGGGGCCCTGGAAGCTGAGTCCGAGGTTTGAAGGGATTTGGGCACAGGCCTGTCACAAGATGAGTTCTCCAGGAATACAGAACCAAGGTTGCCATGGGCAAACTCCAGAATGGAGCCAATGGCATGTTCCTGATGAAAATCTGAGCCTCAATTCCAAGATAGACCTATACCCGGAGACCCCTCTCCTACCCAAGCCATGAGCTACACCCTAAGGTTGACCCTCTACTCAGGCCACAGGGCAGGGCTCCATGCTGTCATTTGGGCAGTCTCCTCACACTTCCTCAACCATAACTTGAACCTTAGCCTGGGCTGTGGATCTGACTGCGGCAGAACAGTTTTCTAAGGGTACCTACAGAAATGTCTCCCCAAGCCACACTTGTTGTTCAGGACCCTGGAAGTAAACTATGCCACCTGCTGTGCCTGGGTGCTGCAGGACCATGGGGTTCCAGCCACCAACCTGAAACTTGGGCACAGTAAGTGACTGTCCTCCAAAAAAGGTCACTGCTAAACCCTAAGCTTTACCCTGACACTGCAGCCCTCCACCGATCCCTCACTATGAGACTCTGCCATGTTGGGTCTTCATCCTTGGTGTCTACAGGACTGGTATGCAACACCTGGGCTGAACAGGGGCATGACAGGTCCAGAAACCTAGTGGTGAGGCAAAAGTGGATTGTGGACACCTGGGCCATGCCAGGGACTCTGGCAAGAACAAAGAAGGACACTCTGGCACTTAGGCCGCCAGGAGTTTTTTCTGAGCATTGTGAGCCTAGGTGAGACTAGAGTTCAGGAATACTAAGTGCATCTTGCTGAGGCCAAATTGGAAGCCAGGGGCTCACACCAGGGCTTGCCCTGTTTCTGGTGTCCTGAGCCGTTCTCTGCAACTGTGTCACATACGTGCATACCAATTATAGTTTCTCAACCTAACCCTAGCAACACTCTGGCCCTGCCACTGAATGCATGAGGAAAGTGCTATGTAGTTTTCTCAAGGAAACCACCACATAGAAACCCTCTGTCACTGAATGTCATCCATCCTCAACAGACCCCTTTTGAAATTGTGTGTGGGAGCAAAAGGAAAGGGCCATCCATACCCTTACCTCTGAGGAACAAGTCTGGGTAGAAGGCAGTACAAGGTCACCTGAAGATAAAAGAGCCCTAAATGCCTGGAAGTGTAAGGAAACTTTGAACGACCAAAGGCAAAGAAACAGCGTTGGAGAACTCCTTCACATAAGGCTTTTTGTGTTTTCATGGAAACTCTTTAAAGGGTATGCAGAAGTGTAATTAGGTAAAGGCTATCTACTCTACTTGAGAAAGGAGTCCATGTAGAATGTTAGCCTGCACTCACACCCTGTTTCAGGAAGAGAGCTGCAGAAGCATCTTCCAAGTAAGAGTGGAAGCCTATGGGACGAGCTGGTTACTGAACCATAAGAAACAACTTTGGAGAAACAGTCCTTCAACTTATCATTTTTCATGAAGACAGAAGCTTTTTCAGCAGGAGGTCTGGGACTGTAGCGAAAAATCCCCTTGCACTTAAGTTTGAGGAGCCACTCTGTACAGATGGTTTCTTGCTCCTGGAAGGTGGAGGCCTTTTCAAAGGGATGCTTGAATGCCTAAAGGAAATACAATCTACTTCCTTACCTGTGAGAAATCACTCTGTGCTGACATCAGTTACCAGACGGCAGGGAAGCGTAAGGAAAGGGCTGTCTGTACCCTTACCTCTTAGAAGGGAGTCTGCAGGGAAACCTCCTTTCATTTGAGAATTTTCCTGAAGGTTTGTCTCTTGCACAAGAGAAGTTATGCATGGAAGTGTATGGAAGGGGTTGTTCTTTTGCATACTCCTGAGAAACAGACTAGGTAGAATGGAGGACAAGGTCACATGAGGCTAGAAGCACTCTTACTGTCTTGAAGAATAAGGAATGTGACAACAATATAGATAAGGTTCAAGATGGACATGCAATATAGGGGATGTTGAGGTTAATGAAGATAGAAGTGAAAATCTTATACATCAGGAAAACAAGGATCAAACTGCGACCAAACTGGAACTGTGATGTTTAATCTAATGTTAGAAAATATCTCACACATTTGGCCATTACTAAAGGAGAGTATACCGCCATACAGTGGAGTGGTCCCCTAACAACACTGGCACTATAGCCCAAGGGGAGTTCGGGCTGTGGCCCTTCCCAAAGCTGAACCCCATCTGTGAGGCAACCTTATATATTGGATACCCGGGAAAGACTCTGAAAAAGAGGCAAGATAAAAGAAGGAAACCCTGGGACGCCTGGGTGGCTCAGTGGGTTAAAGCCTCTGGCTTCATCTCAGATCATGATCCGAGGGTCCTGGGATCGAGTCTCACATAGGGCTTTCTGCTCAGCGGGAAGCCTGCTTCCTCCTCTCTCTCTCTCTCTGCCTGCCTCTCTGCCTGATTGTGATCTCTGTCTGTCAAATAAATAAATAAAATCTGAAGAAGAAAAAAAGAAGGAAACCTTGCCATATGCAACCTCGGTGGATGTTGCAGGTGTCCAAGTGTCTAGGGAAGACACTACACAGCAGGAAGGCAAGGATCAATTCCCTGAGGACAAACCAGAATTCATATGCTCACTCTAATGCTAACCCTCAACTCCCACCTCAGAGCCCTTCTGTGTGCAGTTGTCTGATCCGTGCCTCCCATCTCCCTAAGTCTCTCCCTGAGCCTTGCTTGCCGTGGCACTGGCCCTTCCTTGACTTCAGTGGACAGGGTGAGGAAGGACAGGATTTGGGACCTACGACTGGTGCAGGCCAAATCCTCCCAGAAAGAAAAAGGAAACCAGGCCTCATGCAACCACAAGCATGAAGCTAAGAACATGGCTCTGAAGCCATCTTGCCCCTCAATGACAAGATGGGCCCATCTTGAGACAAAAGCCTCATCTTGAACTTCCTCCTGAAGCTCTCCCTCACTTCAGGCCTCAGGCCCTGGCTCCACACTCACAGCTCATACATGCTTCCAGCTGCAGGCCAGATCACAAAACCTAGCACCAGGTGTGGAAAAGATTTGTGCCAGAAAGAGAGCCCTGAGGGGGTATTGCATTGGACTCACCTTACCGACATCTCAGAATTCCTCAGGGATGTGGCAGGAACCGAGCCACAGGAAGTCATGCTGTTGCTGCCCGACACCTAACTCTGAGGAAGCATGGGTTTGGCTCACATAACCTAGGCCAGATCGTCCATCAGGAAGAGAGAAGGGAAACAGGCCTCTTGCAACCACCACATACCACTGGATAGGCAGGATTGAAGCCCTACACCTGAAACTCCCCAGCAGGATCCTCCACCTGAGGCCACATCAGACCCCCAAGACCCTCCACACAGCCCTCATGAGAGGACACTGCACTGCCTCACAGGTGGCCCTTACCAACTGCGGGACTATGACCCAAATACGTGCCCTGGATGGGGCCCAGTCCAATATCCATCTGTACTTGTGAGGTGACAATGGACTCTGGAGACCCGGGAGAGGCCATGCTAAATAGGCAAGAACAAAGGAAGAAACCATGTGACTAGCAAACCCTGGTGGAGATGGCTGCTGACCATGATTCCAGGGAATGCACTGTATTGATGTCAGGATCACAAAGAGCATTTTCCCAGAGGCCACACTGGAACTCAGGTGCTCATGCTCCTGCTAGGCCTCCACTCACAACTCATCTTCCCACTGCCAATGGATTAACTGTTTTGCATTGCCTGGATTCTCATCGTGTGTTTTGGCAGGAATGAGACATATGAGATGAGACATAGTTTAAATTCTCTTTTCTGATATTCCTACAAATATGTGGACAATGATTCTGCATCTGACCAAGGCAGGGGCAGGGCCATGAGGGCAAGTTTGGGGAGGAGGTGGGGATGTAGATTCATGTGGGGACAGGACTCTAAATGGGAGCCCAGGGCAGTAGCAGTATGTCTTCTGAGACATGGCACCCTTTTTGCCACATCAAGGCCCTGGGGGTTAGGTCTCCCCAGCACCTGCATTCACCCTAAGCTAGCGCTGGACTCTGCTGGCAGTGTGGAGCACCTTCCTGTCCTTGAAGAAGGTAGAGCAGAAGATCTCATCATTCAGCTCCTGCCCCATCGCCTGTGTGGAGCTCTATTAAGACAGTGCCTGGCAGCCAGGCAGGAGGCCTCAGAGCCCTGTCTGACTGAATTTGCTGGTCCTCAGACCCAAGGGACCATTTCAGATATACCACACCACAGTAAGCACCCACCTCCACCAAGAAGAAAAACACGACACAGCTTCAGGGCTTTTTATGTGCTCTTACACAGGAAAGAGGCACCTCAGGAATCCTCTTTCCACCTGGCCCACCATGACATTGGCGTGAACATGCAGGGATCAGTAGGGCATCCACTGCCCTGCAACATCCTTCAGCTCAGGGGTGGGACCTCCCCACATATCTCTCTTTCCCTGGAACTCAAGAGGAGGGGATGGGGCTTCCCTGGGATGGCTGAGAGAGGTAGCTTGACCTGACCTAGGCTGCTCTGTATTACCTTATGGCACCTCCTGCTAAATTCCCTAAGGCATTGGGGGCGAGGTTTGAGTCAATGCCTGCAGCATGTAAAAAAGCCATTCACCGGGGGTTTCTGGAAGCCAGAACTCCAGGAAGTAGGCAAACAGCAAGAGAACATCCTTCAGTATCAAATATCATGTCTCCAGCCAAGTAACACTGATACTGGACTACACTAGAATGTGTGTACCTCGTTGCTGGGGTTTCAATTTCTGTTGAGGTCTATGGTCAAAGAAGTGACTTCACTGCCTGGGATCACATACCTGAGTCCACTCGTGGACTGACAGTGTTCTGGGAGGCTGATTGCTCATGCCCTTTCTGCATGCAAGGCATCCATACACAGTGACACCAACACACCCCTCTCCACAGGCCCCCAGGAAAGGTCTGGGTGCAGCCAGGGCCCCAGCTTGGGAACACACCTGGCTTCAGACACAACTCTCCACTCTTACCTGTTTTTGACCCTGGATATGCCATTGTGCCTGTCAAAGATGTTCTGTGTCTTGTCTGTACAATACAGATTATTCTAGCCTGTACTTCCTCCAGATGTCCAGACGTGTATGTGGTTAACACCTATGAAATTGGAGGAGGGGTGTCACAAGGAGGAAATAACTCCAACTACATTTTCTTCCTCTTCTCACCTTCTCTAAGTCTGCTACTGGTCAGATCCCACCCCGCAGTCCCTACTGGGGTGTGTGTGTGTGTGTGTGTATGTGTATGTGTACGTGTACCCTCACTCATGTGTGGACACATATATTCATCAGTGCTCACATTCTGGGTCCCAAAAGATGACAGCCCCACCTATGGAGGGATGAGCAATAGCTTCCCAAGACCTTAGGCTTTTTAATTTTCAAAGCAAACCCTAAAGAAGGGATTGGAGCCTTGGCCCTTGAAGATCAGAATCCACCCTTAACCCTAGAGACTGCCTGTCCTTTGAGCCATTACCTCTTTTCCAGTGATGTGAGTAGGGGTCCACTCAGTGGGTTACCATGATCTGGGCTCCTATTGAGACAAGAGATTGCTGGAATGCTTCTTGTCTAGGATATCAACATTTACCCTCACCCCCATACCATCTCCATGTCTGTACCACTTACTTCAACACAACTTTTTCCAGAGCCATCAGTGAAGGGCTAGGTGTATCCAAGGCCTCAACTTGGAGCACACTCAAAGAGCTGGGTTCATGCCTGGTTCAGCCTTCTTACCAGTCTGTGATTCTGGGCAAGTTACTGACCCTGCAGGTGTCTTCTCCTTCTCCTCTAAGTGGTTCACTGAAATCCTGTATCCTATTTACACATCTTTCTGTAACACCATCCCCTGGAGTGTGGTCTGGACTTGGTGATTCAATTCCATTCCACCGAACATGGCAACGTGACCCAAAGCCCCTTCTGAGATTTGGTTATAAAAGCTCTGTGCCCCAGCAAAGAAAACAGTCAAGAAAACAAAGAGGCAACCCACAGAATGGGAGAAGATATTTGCAAACAACAGTAAAGACAAAAGGTTGATATCCAGGATCTATAAAGAATTCCTCAAACTCAACACACACAAAACAGACAATCATAGTAAAAAAAAAAAAAATAGGCAGAAGATATGAACAGACAATTCTCCAATCAAGACATACAAATGGCTATCAGACACATGAAAAAATGTTCATCATCACTAGCCCTCAGGGAGATTCAAATTAAAACCACATTGAGATATCACCTTACACCAGTTAGAATGGCCAAAATTAGCAAGACAGGAAACAACATGTGTTGGAGGGGATGTGGAGAAAGGGGAACCCTCTTCTACTGTTGGTGGGAATGCAAGTTGGTGCAGCCACTTTGGAGAACAGTGTGGAGATTCCTTAAGAAATTAAAAATAGAACTTCCCTATGACCCTGCAATTGCACTCCTGGGTATTTACCCCAAAGATACAGATGTTGTGAAAAGAAGGGCCATCTGTACCCCAATGTTTATAGCAGCAATGGCCACGGTCGCCTAACTGTGGAAAGAACCAAGATGCCCTTCACAGACGAATGGATAAGGAAGGTGTGGTCCATATACACTATGGAGTATTATGCCTCCATCAGAAGGGAAATTAGAGTTAGAATTCAGTTGTGTACCTGAGATAAAAACGCTTTGTCACTGGCAGGGTGAACACAGAGTTTTGACAGAAACTGAGGAAATAGACTGATGGATTGCTTTTCTGTGAGGGTTTAGTGAAGAACTGGGGACAAATATTTAGCACCTGTGTAGAGAGCAAGGTGCAGCCATATTCATCCCACCCATTGGTGTTGCAAGCCTTCAGGGAGTAAAACAGCACCATATACTAGAATCCAGAGCTCCTTGCATGAAGGCCTGCCTCTGCTTAGGAGAGGTGCATTTGCACTAGCTGAAGTACACCTGAGAATCACTGCAACATCCCGTTCCCCAAGAGACCACCACAAACAACTCATTCCTGTTAAGTTTCCTGATCATAGAGGGCTGAAAAGCTTCAGCTCTTAGGGAAAACACTAAGTAGCATTCTTTGTAATTTTTTTAGCCTTTTTTTTAGTTTTTTTCTTGTTTTTCCATCTTTTTAAAATAATTTTTATTATATATACGTGTGTGTGTGTGTGTGTGTGTGTGTGTGTGTGTATTCCTTTCTTTGTATTTTATTTTTTCTTTCCTCTTTTCTTTTCTGGACACAATGACGTGATGGAGAAATTCACCCCAAAAGAAAGAAATAGAGGTAGTACTCACTACCAGGGATTGAATCATGTGGATATAAGTCAATATCTGAGCTAGAATTTAAAACAATGATTTGAAAGATATTAGATAGGCTAAAAAAAGGCATAGAAGACATTAGAGAATCTCTCACTGTAGAAATAAAAGAACAAAAATCTAGACAGGCCCAAATTTAAAATGCTATTACAGAGATTCAGTACCATATGAAGATTATTATAAGGATGGTGAATGAGGCAGAAGAGAAAGTCAGTGATTTAGAAGATAAAATAATGGAAAATAAGGAAGCTGAAAAAGAGAGAAAGAAAACTATTGGATCATGAAAGAAGATTTTGAGAAAGCTGCTCAAAACAAGAGGGTCTTAACCTACAAGGGTAGATACATAAGGCTAGCAGCACACCTGTCCACAGAGGATTGGCAAGCCAGAAAGGACTACATGATCTATTCAATGTGTTAAATGGGAAAATTATGCAGCCAAGAATTCTTAATCCAGGGAGCCTGTCATTCAGAGTAGAAGGAGAGATAAAGAGTTTTCCAGGACAAACAAAAACTTAAGGATTGTGAACATTAACCCAACTCTGAAAGAAACATTTCTGGGGCTTCTTTGAGTGGAGAGAGAGCCCAAAGATAACAAAAATCCAGAAAGGAACAGAGACGATCTACAGAAATAGCAACTTTGCAGGTAATACAATGGCACTGAAGTCATATCTTTCAGTAATTACTCTGAATGTAAAGGACTCAATGCTCTAGTCAAAAGATGTAGGGTATTAGCATGGATTAAAAGAAAAACAAGACCTATCAAAATGTTGCTTATGAGAGACTCACTGTAGAGCCAAAGACACATTGAAATTGAAATCGAAGGTATGGAGAATAATTTATTATGCTAATGGGCATGAAAACAAAGCTGGAGGAGCCATTCTTATATACTAGACAATCTAGATTTTAAACCAAAGCCTTCATAAGAGATGAAGAAGGACACACTATATCATAATTAAAAGAATCTATCTAACCAAAAGATCAAATAATTGTAAGTATTTATGCCCCTACCTTGGAAGCAGTCAAATATATACATCAATGAATAACAAAATTGAAAAACTCATTGATAATAATACATTAATTGTAGAGAACTTCAACAACCCACTCACAGCAATGGACATATCATCTAAGCAGAAGATCAACAAGGAAAGAAGGGGTTTGAATGACACACTGGACCAGATGGACTTCACAGCGATATTCAGAGCATTGCTTCTGAAAACAGCAGAAGACACATACTTTTGGAGTGCACATGGAACATTCTCCAGAATAGATCACATACTGGCTGAGAAATTAGGTCTCACCAGCACAAAAAGATTAACATCATACTATACATATTTTTAGACTATGGTGCCATGAATCTTGAAGTTAACCACAAGAAAAAATGTGGAAGGACCACAAATATGTGGAAGTTAAAGAGCAGCTTATTGAAGAATGAATGGAGAACCAGGAAATTTTTAAAGAATTAAAAATTCATGGAAGCAAATGAAAATGAAAGCAGGACAATTTCAAGCCTTTGAGATGCAGCAAAGGCGGTCCTAATAAGGAAGTATATGGAGATGCAGGCCTTGCTCAAGAAACAAGTTATATTCTCCAATATATGACCTAACCTTAAACCTAAAGGTGCTGAAGAAAACGGAAAGTAAAACCTAAGTCCAGCAGGTGAAGAGAGATAATAAAGATTAGGGTGGAAATCAATGATATAGAAATTAAACAAAAGATAGAACAGATCAATGAAACTAAGAGCTGGTTCTTTCAAAGAATTATTAAGATGGACAAAACCTTAGCCAGACTTACCAAAAAGAAAAGGGAAGGACCCAAGTAAATAAAATCATAAGTGAAAAAGGAGAGTTGTCAACCAACATGGAACAAACAAGAGAATATTATGTGCAATTAAACACCAAGAAATTAGGCAATCTGGAAGAAATGAATGCATTTCTAGAAGTTTATAGACTTCTAGGGGCATAAATAAACAAACTGAAATAGGAAAAAATAAAAAACTAAAACAGACCCATAACCAGCAAAGAAATGGAATAAAAAACCTCCCAACAAACTAGTCTTGGGCCTGATGGCTTTCCAGGCAAATTCTAGCAAATATTTAAAGAAGAATTATTATCTATTCTTCTGAAACCGTTCCAAAGAATAGAAATGAAAGGAAAAGTTCCAGATTCATTCTATGAAGTCAGCATTACCTTGATCCCCAAACCAAAGACCCCACCATAAAGAAGAATTTCAGGCTAATATCCCTGATGAACATGGATGCAAACCTGCTCCCCAAGATAATAGCTAACAGGATCCAACAGTACATTTAAAGGATTATTCACCACAGCCAAGGGGGATTTATTCCTGGGATGCATGGTTGGTTCCCCATCTATAAATCAACCAATGTGATACACCACATTAATAAAAGAGAGGACAAGAACCACATGATCCTCTCAACAGATGCAGAAAAAGCATTTGACAAAATACAGTATCCTTTCTTGGTAAAACCATCTGCCATGTAGGGAAAGAAGAAAACACCTAAGCATCATGAAAAACCACAACAAATATCATCCTCATCAGAAAAAACTGAGAGCTTTTCCCCTAAGGTCAGTAACACGACAGGGATGATCTGTACTCTCACCACTGTTGTTCAACATACCACTGGAAATCCTACCTTCAGCAATCAGAGAACAAAAACAAATAAAAGACACCCAAAGTGGCAACAAATATCTTTTGCAAATGACAAGATATTCTATATAGAGAACATAAAAAACTCCACTGAAAAATTGCTAGAACTGATACAGCAATTCAGCAAAGTCTCAGGATATAAAGCAAATGCACAGAAGTAAGTTGCATTCTTGTACACTAACAATGAGGTGCAAGAGAAATCAAGGAACTGATTCCATTAACAATTACACACACACACACACACACACACACAAAATGACACCTAGGATTGACCCTGACCAAATATGTAAAAGATCTGTACTCTGAAAACTATAGAACACTTAATGAAAGAAGATGAGGAAGATACAAAGAAATGGGAAAATATTCCATGCTCACAGATTTGAGGAAAAAATATTATTAACATATCTATGTTACCCAAAGAAATGTACACATTCAATGCAATCTCTATCAAAATACCATCAACATTTTTCAGAGAGCTGGAACAAACTATTCTAAAATTTGTGTAGAAGCAGAAAAGACCCCCCCAAAGGACAACAGAATGTTGACAAAGGGGACCAAAACCAATTCCAGACTTCAAGCTATGTTTCAAAGCTGTAATCACCAAGACAGTATGGTACTCACACAAAACCAGACACCTAGATCCATAACCAATAGAAAACAACAGTGTCTTCAACAAATGGTGTTGGGGCAATTGGACAGCCATGGGCAGAAGAATGAACCTGGACCACTTTCTTACACCATACACAAAAAGAAACTCAAAATGCATAAAAGACCTGAAGGTGGGCTCCTGGGTGGCTCTGTGGGTTAAAGCCTCTGCCTTCAGCTCAGGTCATGATCCCAGGGTCCTGGGATCGAGCCCCACATCAGGCTCTCTGCTCCTCGAGAGCCTGCTTTCTCCTCTCTCTCTGCCTGCCTCTCTTCCTACTTGTAATCTCTGTCTGTCAAATAAATAAATAAAATCTTAAAAAAAAAAAGACCTAAATGTAAGGAAGGAATCCATCAAAATCCTAGAGGAGAACACAAGCAAAAGCCTCTTTGACTTTGGCCACAATGACTTCTTCCTAGACATGTCTCCAGAGACAAGGAAAACAAAATCAAATATTAACCATGGGGACTTCATCAGAAACAAAAAGCTTTTTGCACAGCAAATGAAATAATCAACAAAAGTAAAAGGTAGCCTACAGAATGGGAGAAGACATTTGCAACTGACCTATCAAATAAAGGTCTAGTCTCCAAAATCTTAGAAAAATTCATCAAACTCAACACTCAAACCCAAAAAAACCTAGCCCAGAAATTGCCAGAAGGATTGTGTTCTTTGGGTTTTACATGTGTCTGTTAGCCATTTATGTGTTCTTTGCAGATTTGTCTGCAAAGAACACATAAATGGCTAACAGACACATGTAAAAAATGTGCAAAGAACACATAAATGACAAATCTGCAAAGAACACATAAATGGCTAACAGACACATGTAAAAAATGCTCAACATCACTTTTCACCAGAGTAATACAAATCAAAACTATAATGAGAGACCACCTCACATAAGTCAGATTGTTAAATGAATAGCTCAGGAAACAACTTATGTTAGCAAGGATACAGAGAAAAGGGAACCCTCTTACATTGCTGGTGAGAATATGTAATCTGGTGCAGTCACTCTGGGAATAGTATGGTGGTTCCTTAGAAAGTTAAAAATAGAACTACCCTATGACCCAGCAATTGAACTAGTAGGTATTTATCCAAAGAATTAGAATGGGCACATGCACCCCAATGTTACTATAGCAATGTCCACAATAGCCAAACTATGGAAAGATCCATGATGTTCATCGACTGATGAATAGATCAAGAAACCTTGGTATAAACACAATGAAATATTACTCACCCATTAGAAAGAAGGAAATCTTGCCCCTTGTAACAGTGTGGATGAAACTGGAGGGTATTATGCTAAGTGAAATAAGTCATTCAGAGAAAGACAAATAGAACAAGATTTCACTCCTATGTGGAATTTAAGATACAAAACTGATTAACATGGGGGAAGGGAAGGAAAAATAAAATAGGCTAAAAACAGAGAGGGAGACAAACCATAAGAGACTCCTAACTACTGAGAACAAACAGGATTGCTGTAAGGGAAGTGGGTAGGAGGATGGGGTAATAGGTTGATGGGCATTAAGGAGGGCTTTCGGTGTCATGAGCCCTGGGTGTTATATGCAACTGATGAATCACTAAATTCTACCTCCAGATTAACAATACACTATAATTTAGCTAACTTGAATTTAAACAAAACTGAAATATAAAGGTTAAAAAAAAGGTGTGCAAAAATGTGAAAAAATCACTCATTACTAGTTTTTTAAAAATATATTGTTATTTTTCATTTTAAACATGTGTTAATGGAAGATGTATGTTGAATTTAAGAAATGGCACAGATGTCCATATGGGAAGGGGGGAAAGAAAAAAAAAAATAAGAGATGGAAACAAGCCAGAAGAGACTCTTAAGGGTAGAGACAAATTGGGGTTTGATGGAGGGAGGTGGATGGGGGTTAGGTTACATGGGTGATGTGTATTAAAGAGGACACTTGTTGTCATGAGCACCGGGTTTGTATGTACATGATGAAGCACCAAAGTCTACTCCAGAAACCTATTTTGCACTGTATGATCTCTAGCTAAAATTTAAATTAAACAAACAAACCTGTGTTGAGTTTGCTAATAGTACTTTAAGTGAATTCATAAGTATTTTAAACCTTAACATTTCTAATATTGGAGACATTAATACATGTAACCCATGTAATGCAAAGCTCTTTGATATCTTCAACAACATTTTAAGTGTGACCTTAAATGCAAAAATTGTGAAAATTGGGATCCCAGGAATGTCTCTGGCTGTCCTGTACCTGGTAGGCCACAAGAGGGCAGCATGCTCTCTGGTACTCACCCCACAGGGGTCTCTCCACATCCCTTTATTTCCTTTGCACTCTCTTGCGCTGCACAGCCTCTTAATTACCGGAAGTAACCTTCTAAGCATGGTTCCATCAAGCCCAAGGCAGTCACATATTCCTCTGTAAATGTTTATCAGATGTCTCTATGCAAAGCTTATCATCCAAGGCTGAGTGAATAGGAGAATCCCCTCTCTCAAAGAGTTAAGTATCTAGTGAAAGAGCAGGACCCAAAGGCCAGAAATTAGAACAGCAACAATGTGATGTGTGTGAAATCCCCTTATGCTCTATAAAGGACTGAATGTTACAAAGAGATTCCTGACCTGACAGAGAGAAGAAAACCAACAGGGAGATACTGAGATACTGGCCAGGAATTTCTGGAAGGATCTGGGTCCTCAGGAGCATAATAAAGACAAACACCATGTTCTGAGAGAGATAGGAGAGGAGGGATTGAAAACTAGAAACCAGGGAACAGAAGGGGAACACTGGATTTTTCTATCTGGAAGGTGAGATTTCCCAGAAGTCAGGAGAGTTTGAGCAAAGACCACGGTTAAAATGGGGGGTAGAAGACATTCTTACTTGGGAGGAATGCAGGTGGGGATCTAGGGAGCAGGCCTACCAGAGGGGCCTCATTATAGAGGCAGAGGCAGAGTCTAAGGTGTCCCAAGCAGTCTGTCTCAGAGAACACAAGACGCTGGTGCATGAAGGCCATGAGCAAGCTAGCGGGTAGTCAGCCTTGGTGTGCACTAGCCCGAAGGTACAGGGCAGTGGTCTGATTTACCCATGGCCATCCTAATACACCAGAGACATAGAATGAGCAGTGTGAGGGCAAGGGTATCAGGAGGCATATGGTCAGGAGTCCAGATCAAGAAATCTCCATGGAAGAACATCTGGAAGTCCTGGGCTGGTATGGAGGGAAGGAGGATGGGAAAGAGGGAGGGAGGGAGGTGTGTAAGACGAGGCAGCAGATTGTGTGACCAGGAATGAGCTCTGTCCCAGGAGTCATCTGCCCTGTGGGAAGAGGGAGCCTGGCTTTTTGACTGGGGGAGTTATAGGCAAATGGAGGGTATTGGGGAAGGAAGCAGACAGGGCCCTGGAGGCCTGAGGCCCGTGGTATTGAGGGAATCCCAAACCTCCTCCAGATTCAACAAAGCCTGGAGGCAGTCCTAGAAATGACTCATGGCCAGCAAGTTTAGCCTCCTCACTTGTGAAGATGAAAGCAGGTGAACATAGGGGAAGGAAAGGAAAAATAAAATAAGATGAAAATTGAGAGGAAGGCAAACAATCAGAGGGGCTAAGGTAAAGGAGTCCTGGACAGTGGAATGAATAACTTCCACCAAAGCCCACCCAAAAAGTCTGGCAGAGTTAGGGCTGGAACCCAGTTCTTTGCTCTCCCTCTGCCATGACCTTTCACCCAGGGTCCCACAGGGGAAAAGAAGCAGAGCCTGCAGAGGTCCCACTGTGTGCCTACTATCACCACACCTCCTTTACAAATCAGCTTGGAAGGGGTGAATTTCCTTGGAGATCAACACAGCAGGATGTCTGCCTAGAGGGGCAGAGACAACCCCAGTCTTGGTCCTGGGCATGGGGGAAGAAGTACAGAGACAGGAAGAGAGCCACAGGAGAATGCCTGCTCACCTGTTTCCCCACTGGCTTTAACTCAGCTAAGGAAACCACATCCTTTTCTCCCAGGGACAACCTCACAGCTTCTGTCCAAACTGAGAAATCTCCTCAACTAATTGTTAAGGCCAAGAGCAGGCTGCCCCCAAATGTGCCATTTCGGTATGCTGATTATTTATTTATTTATTTATGATTTTTATTTTTAAGCAATCTCTAAATGCTACCTGCGTCTTGAACAAATAACTTCAAGATCAAGGGTCCCAAACTCCACCGACTGAGCCAGCCAGGTGTCCCTGGCATGCTGATTTTCAGTCAAAGTTACTTAAGAGACAACCTATGCAAGGACACTTAGACCTTTCTCCATCCCCCTGAAAGTAGGAAATACCTCTCGCATGGAAAAGTATCCATGGTAAAGCAGGAGGTAAAGAGATGCCTTATCACCAGATGTGGGGATTTTAGAGCCAAAAAGCCTTTAGAAACAACTCTTGTTACTTTTTACCAATTCACTCCTCCAGCCCAAACTCCATTTAGAATTCCTTACTAATCAAAGCTCCAAAAGTTAAGTTCTCTTTATCCTTTCAATGCCTCACACATTTATTGTCACTTTGCCTAAAATGTGTAAAAGCTTCCTGTATTGGTCCCTTCTTTGAGTCTCAGTTGCATTATTGAGCCTCCAGTAATTGTCTTAATTTGTCTCACATAATTTTTATTCTTAGTGCTGCTAAGACCTTGAGGGCAGAAGAACATTCCCCCCTTCATCAAGGCCTAGAAGGAGGCTCTGAGTTCCCCAAGGGGAAGACTTACTTCCCACTACCTGCATCTCAACCTCTGGCATTGGTGAGCATTGAAGAGTTTGGGTGGGATGGAGCCACAACTGTGGGAGCCCAAAATAGGCTGCCTATGTCAGGACCTCCACTGTTCAGCCCAGCCCTCTCTCAAGTCTGGGTGGGCCTGAGGTCATGGGGCCCACTGTGGCCTTCTTATATCAAAGAACCCATTGGGAATACAGGACCCCTGTGTGGGGAGTCCCTTGTGTTTCAAAGCCTGTCTGGCCTCTCTGTATTGCCAACTGCTGATTCTGCTTCCTGTCTCACTTTCAATCTGATTGGATGCTACAGGATCACAGTCAATAGCTCTGCAGAAAGTTGCTGGACAACAGACGAGCACTCATTTCACACTCACTCCTTCCTTCATTTAGTCATGCACTCCCTCCTTCATTAGTGCACGCACTCATGCACTCAACAAATTCTCCTTTCCTGCAAAGCCTAAGGCGGGAGTCTCTTGCTCCAACCTAGGACGACAGAGGTGAATGATCCTGCCTACCAAGGCAGGGCAGTGGATATGGGCAAGAAGGTGAAGAACTGTAGGGCCCAGCAGAGGTTACACACCACCTGCCTGCAGTCCTGTTTGGCTTGGCTTGGCCTCACTGTTAAGGCTTTTGTTTATCTTTAAGATTAGTTGACACATGTTAGAAGCAGATGTTTTCACAAAGAATTCAGAGTTCCAGAGCCAGCAACAGTGAATCTGTTCCTACTGGCTGCCCTTGCCTGAGGCTGAGTTGGGGCTGTCCCCTCTGGTTAATAATGATGCCAATCACCAAGGTCTCCACCACTCCCTAGTGTCTCCAACCCCGAAGCCCCCCTGTCAGTTGCCACCAGTTACCTTCCTGGTGGTGTTGTTGCTGTTCTTGGGCCAGCCAGCTTTAGCCCTTGACTCCCACTACCTGCACAAGAAGTTTGTGTGCCCTGTTCTGTGCAGAGTGAGAAGTGCTTTGACAATGACAGCAGAGGGCGCTGTGGGAGAACACAGGAGACGTGCCCAAGGGCTTGCCCAGATGGCCTGGAACCAGAGATTAGCCCTACCAGTGGTGAGGAGAGAAGACACCCAAGTGCTGGCTGTGGTCTGCACTTCCATTCATTGGCTCAAACAGTGGAAGGCTGACTCCAGCAGGGTGTGCACCCCAGGTTTCCATTCATGTGTTCCTGGGCTGTCCCTGCACTGTTCACTCAGTCATAAGTGACTCATTATTCACTCAAGCATGAATCCAGCCAGCATTTATTAAATACTTGTGTGTATGGCATTGTGCCCTGCCCTGTCCTTATCCCCCAAGAGTTCAATATATGATTAGGAATTTAGCATAGAAGATTATGTGTTCTCCATGTATTGTGACTCACTCACCAAGTTCCCAGAGCATGTGGCATTAGTGTATGGCACACAATAGGTGCTCTACTGATACTTGTGGTGTGAATGAATAAAAAGATAATTATTTACCTCTTATTTATATATACCTCTTTATATATACCTTTATATATACTTTATATATACCTCTTATTTACTGAGCTCTTTCAAAATTATATGTACTGTCATAATGCTCAAGGCAGGTCCTGTTACTATCCTATTTTATTGATAAAGTGAGCCCCAGAAAGGTTAAGTAAATTGCCTAAGGTCACACAGCTAGTCTGAACTCCTAGCAACTATTCCCTGTAGCACTGCAGTAATGCAAGGCAAGATGCACTTGTGGTCAAGGTGTAATACATAGGGCAGCCTAGGGCTTTCAGAGGGCAGAGTGGTCACGAGGGCTGGAGCAGAGAAGAAAGTCTTCATGAAGACTGGACAGAAGGAGAGGTAGAGGAGGGAGACCATCTTACCTGATGCAAGGGGGAATGGTTGGAGGAAGGCAGGGGTTAAGGGATGGTGCCCACACATGATATGGGTTCTCCACCCATGCTTCCTGGGTCGAGGGGCTAGGGTGCCAGTAAGGACATATCCTTCAGCAAATGTGAGGTCTTCCATATTTCAAGCCCCAGGCTGTGTGCTCAGGAGGACATGAACATGAGCGAGAACTTCCCCCCAAGAAGGACAGGAAGGCAAAGGCAAAATATGCAAATGTCTATGCTCCAGGAGAGGAAATGCTGAGAGTCAGAGTGGTGTGGGAGCAATTTTCTGGGAGGAAGAGATTGGTTGCCATTGGGAAGAACAGAGCAGGCTCCTGGATGGACTAAGGCATGAGTGGTGGTAGAATCTCACTCTGTAGTGAGGAAGGGCACCCTGGGATTAGAGCAAAAAGACAAATGCCCAAAGGGGAATGGGGCAGGTTGGCCCCATATGCCCCAGCTGAGGGCCTGGAGGTGGCTGACAGGGCAGGGTAGGCCCACTACCAGAGGGCTAAGTGTGCTGCGCTAAGCAGCTCAACTTTCTCCCCTGGGTGATGGGGAGCTAGGGGAGTTTTATAGGACAGGGACAGGTGTAGCTTAATAAGAAACAACAGAAAAATACTTGTCTTCTGGGGAGCCTGGGTAGTCCAGTCAGGTGGGCATCTGAGTCTTTGTTTCAGGTCAGGTGAAGAGTGCATGGGTCCTGAAATCAAGCCCCTGTAGTGTTCTGTTGCTAGCAGGAGCAGGGTTGAAGAGTCTCTCCCTCTGCCCCTCCCATCGTGCTCTCTCTCTTTCTCAGACTTTCTCAAATAAATATATCAATCTCTCTCTCTGTCTCTCTTACATAAATAAATAAATAATAAATCTTTTAAAAATTAGTTGCCTTCTAAGATATAAGTTCCTTGAGGGCATGGCTCTAATTGTGGGAAAAGGATTACAAAGAGTAATGTTGAGGAATGTAGAAAGCCATCTACCCTGAGGATTTCTCCTCAGACTCTGGGAGGTGCAATGTGAATTGCCCTTTACCAGGAACCAGGATGTCTGGGCCCAGTTCCTGCTGCATTACTAACTCACTGCATAATCTTGTTCAGGTCACTCCATGGAGGTCAGTTTCTTCGTCTGTAATAGAAGGTGCTAATCACTTTTGAGGGCTCTTCTAACCCAGCACACCCTCTATTAAGCTAAGATCCCATGCCAACCCCTCATCCTCCTAAGAACACTGGACAGATCCAGGCAGATATGGGAAGGACCAACCATCCTTGCTGGGCTGTCCACACGAGAGAGACAGAGTGGGACAGTTACCCAACAGAGTCTTCAGCCCCTACCAGCCACTGGCTGACCCAGGTAGGAAGGCCCAACCTCCCAGGCAGCCTGAAGATAGCTGAAGTGTGACAGGTGCCAGAGGAGAGGAAGAGCACGGGGTTGGGTGGAGGGGAAGGGAACTAACCCAACAGCTTCCTTCCAAACCAGCTCTGTTTCACTCAGTATTTCACTAAAGGACAAAAGAGCTCTGTGAACATTTCCTGCCCTACTCCAGCCCACTCCTCGCAGTGACAAATCAGCTCAGGGTTAGCTCTCTGTTGGCTCCTCAAGCAGTCTTCTCAGGAGAGCTGAGTGTCCAGGCCAGGGCTTGACTAGAATTATAGGCTTAGCACCACACTGTCAGAGCCTTTAGTGTGGCTCTCCAGCCTAGGCAAGTGAGCTGCCAGCTTCCTCAGACAGGAGCCCACCCTCCAACTCTGTTTTCCTCCATGCCCCTCTACCCACTTAAATTCTATAAAATCTTCCTTGTGGAGGCCCTCCTTGACTGACTTGTTCACATTGAAACTTCCTTCACATTTCTTAGCTCATGATCTGCTAGAGCCTTCTGCCTTCAAGTGTTCTGCTTTCTGGACTTCTCCAGATATTTTAAAAAGTATTTTTTCCATGTGTGGGACAGGGCCTTCTTCCAGTTCAGTTGGATACTATGCTTTTTATACTTCGTTGACTCCTTCATTCCTACCAGCAGCTTGATGGCATTGTCTTCTAAGCCCCCTAACACCTACTTTTCCATCATCCAGGGAGAGTCCCTGCTCTTGCAACCAGGGCTACCTGGTGTTTCTTATTAGATGGTCCCCTAAACCACCCTCAGGATCCTCTAAAGGGGGGTTGGTGAGTAAACTTGAACCCTACCTTCAGGGGGAATGTTGCCTATTGGGTAGGCTAATGTTTTCCCCTAAAAGCCCAGTTCTGGGGCCATTGGCCTGTTCCAGATCACTGGCTACACTACACTTCTTGGCCTGCATGTAGGCAGGGTGCACCCATTTGGCCAACTAGGGCCTTACAGGGACTTGCAAGCCTATGGAGCTGGAGCCCACACCCAACCACCTGTACATTCACCCTAACATGGTAGATGTCTGTTGGTGACAGTCTGTTCCCTTTGGACTTGCCACTATGGCGTCCCAGGCTTCTCCAACAACCAGGGCACTGAGTGTCTCTTATTGGAGCTTACAATAGCCAACTTACTGGCTCTGACTTAGCAAGGCAGGGCAGTGTGCTCTCTTTCTGCTTTTAAGAGAAATATGCACATTTATGTAGATGAGGGTTTGGGATTATACAAATGCCTTGTTCCCCCCAAGATCCTACTCCTGTATCCCAGTGTCTCCTGACTCCTGCCTTGTTCTGAGTCCCTGGCTACCATGACCTTCATGGCCCAGACATGGACAGCTCACCTTCATCACTGGACTTGGGTAGCTGGGGCCCTGCAGGCCCAAAGAGATGGAAGCCTGGCTCCAATTACTTCATTGTCTCCAGCATGGAGAGGGTGCACACACTTAAGATCACCCTGAGGCAGCAGTGACAAACTGATGCCCATCAGTACCTACTGGGTCCTGCTGCCTGAAGGACCCCTTGGTTCTCTAGTAGAAAAAGTTTCCAGGTATCTTCTATTAGGTGATACCCCCTTCCCAAGCCTTCAGGGCCCACACAGGCAAGGCAGTCAAGGAACCTCCAGCCCTCCATTCAGGAGGACTATGTCCATGCATGTCCTGTTCCACATCTCGGGCTACTCTGCACCAAGCTGGAGTGTGCAGAGCACTCTCCTTTCAGCTGACCTGAGGCCTTTAGGACACTGCAGGATCCTGGAGCCATGGCTGATCCCTGGTCACCTGAATGGTCTCCAGAGTAGTGGGGGCAACACACCAAAAACCATCCTGATCTTGAGGGGGTAGTTGACATATGCCAAATTCCAAGCACTAAGCTACACAAATGCTCAACTTTTCCCCTACGGGTAGAACCACAAGTATCTGCACACCTTGCCAGGATGGACCCAGCAACTGATAAAAGTAGCCCGAGCCCAATAGGAGACCTGGGAATATTGAGTGCTGATTAAGTCTTGGACCGTAGCAGGCAGACTCTCACCATTTCAAAGCTGCTCCAGAAAAATTTGGGGGTTGACTCCCTCTATCCTGAAAGGTATACAAGTGGTTAGGGAGCAGCCTGATCTTAAGAGGCATGCCCAAGCATGGCTGATGGGGGGTTAACTGCACATGCACACACTGTGCATCAACAGGGCAAGAAACAAGGTCACTGGAGCAGGCTTCTGTGGACTCAAGGTCATCTGCATCATTCCAAACTCTAATTACATAGTTTTCTGTTGAAGGTAGAGATGGAGAAACCAATCATTCCAGGGCAGAGCTGGACAGGCTGGGCAAGGCATCTTCTAGTAAGACACACTGGGGAGACTTTATTGCTGGTCAAGCCCAGGACCCCATCCACAGTGGGTCCAAATGGGTACGGACCATGGCAGCTGAAAACTGCAGGCTCCATGGAGGTATCACATTCCCTGATTTCAAGCTCTACTAGAAAACTCTAGTAATCAAAACAGTAGGGCACTCAAACATATAGAAATGAACATGTTTTTCCCAAAGACACAGCTAGAAGATACTGGAATATATTCCCAGAGCAGTGTTAGTTGGCTGGAAGGTGATTCTTCCAAGAAGACTCCTCTTAGTTCCCTGGTTCTGGAAGAACCCTTGACCTGACTAGGTACCAAGCCCAAATAAGGATTTGCAGTTCTGCCCCAGTGTGATTCTCGGGAAGTGAGATGGAGACTGTGCCACCAAAATCCGGGCCCAAGGCCCCCCACCTGCTCTGTGTCACCCTGCAAGCAGGTGAGTGCCAGATGAAGCTGGTGAACTCTCAGGCTGAAGTCATACATTTCTCATTCTCGGAGGTCTTCTTCCATTCATATTCACCCCAAGTCCCTTTCCATTGGATTGCGAGGGCCCCGTGGTAGGGAGAAATTACACATTGTGCCCCAACTCAACATCCTCAGGCCTCCACTGGAAGCTTTATGGTTGAAGGACCTGGGGTCTGCTTGCCATGCAGCCAGGGCCAGGCTGTCACCAAAGAGGCGCTTGTAAATGCTGCATGAAGGATGGATTCCTCTATGAAGTCTGTGATGGAGGGAACCAGGAGCTCTCCTGGAGTACAAATCTCATAGGGTCAAAAACTCTACCTCCTAGCCTGTGGGAGGAGTCTCCCACATGTTCAGAAGCAGCCTCTATTAGAGAGCACAGCACTGTCCTTCACAGCTCCTCCCAGCCCTGAGAGACCCTATGATATCTAAAAGCAAAACAACCTAGGGAGCCAGTTCTGATGTGGGAAACAAAGGCAGAAGAAAAATTATTCAATTTCTGTACTACCTACACCCACTGATAAGTCCTTGAAACAGGCGGAGTAACTTTCCTTTAGGGACTCAACTGCCTTGATGTTAATACTTTGCTACGGGTGAAAGGCAATTCTAGCCCCAAACCACTCCCACCTCCCAGATCCTATAGGTTGACTTTAACATAGAAAAATTCCTTTGGGAACTTCCCTTATCTCTAAATCCCCCAAGATATGTGCTGATAATCACCTCCCAAGCATATGGCCTACCCATATACATCTAAAGGGTCTCATTACTAAGGTTTTATTAGATGGTAATAAATGACCTTTTCCCAACAATATGTAGTCCCCCAAAGGCCTTGGAAAACTTACTTCCAAAATTCCTTAGAGACTTTCCCTATCCCTAACCCCCTCCCAACCCAAAAGTATATAATGGGCCACTCCTCATGACCCCAGTGCAGCTCTTTCTGCCTGTGGGTCCTGTCCCTGTGTTTTTATAAAACCACCTTTTCACTGGAAGTGGTATTGTCTGTTATGCCAGAGTTGAAGGGGCCTGAAAATAGTCCTTTTGTCTTCAGGGGAATGGAACACATCCTGGAGAAAAGTAAGCTTTTTTTTTTTTTTTTAAGATTTTATTTATTTATCAGAGAGAGAGAGGGGGAGAGAGCGAGCACAGGCAGACAGAATGGCAGGCAGAGGCAGAGGGAGAAGCAGGCTCCCTGCTCAGCAAGGAGCCCGACGTGAGACTCGATCCCAGGACGCTGGGATCATGACCCGAGCTGAAGGCAGCTGCCCAACCAACTGAGCCACTCAGGCGTCCCGAAAAGTAAGCTTTTAATACATTCTAAAGTTATGCTTAAATTGTAGTCAGTTGGGCCTCTTTTTAGACTTCAAATAAAAGGTCCTTCATTGTAGTATGCAATGAGACAGTGGTCATGTATGGGCAATAATTTTGTGTCCTTACCCAGAATTACATACACAGAGGGCAAAGCATGGTGCTCAATCAGTAAGTCCATAGCAGCGCTGTGACAATAGTGCAGGCAGACAGTCCTTCCATCTACCTCCCTTTTACAGTATCATCCTGTCCTCCTGGAAGACATGGGACACTGCAAAAGTAAATGCAGGTGCAAAAGTAAATGCAAAAAACAGCCTCATGAGTCTGTGGAAACAGCAGCTGCAGTACCAGCAGCTACCTCTATCCTAATAGTGATACCTTGCATATTTAGAGTTTTGCCTTATTGTTGTTGAAGAAAATCCACTAAAGGGATTTGGATTGGTTAGACTGCCATTGCCCAATGAGAACTTGGGACGTTGTGCTTCTGAACATGAGGGCAGTGCTTGTATGTGCTGGGTGGTGACCAGGTTTATGGAAATACAAGTAAGGGAAAGCTGTGTTGCACTATGTGTGACCCAAGGATTTAGACGATATGGTGTCTTATCACTGTTGGCACCAAATATATTGAGCTGTTGGATTAGAATATATTGAGAAGTTGGATTAGATTCATTATATACAATAAAAGCCACCTCCCTTCTCATATGGATTATAAGATTTGCATTTTTCCTCTTGGTTTAACTACTCAATAAACGTAGTACTATTAAGGGGACTTGGTTGGCTCAGTCTGTAGAGCATGTGACCCTTGATCTTGGGGTCCTGAGCTCAGCCCCATGGTAGGTGTAGAGTTTCCTTAAAAAAAAAAAAAAAAAAAAAGAGAGAGAGAGAGAGAAAGAGAGAGTGAGTTTACTTAATACCTAAGAAAAAGGGTGGGGGATCTGAGTGGCTCAGTTGGTTAACTGTCTGAATTCTGATCTTACCTCAGGTTTTGATCTTAGAGTTGTGAGTTCAAATCCTGCTTTAGGCATGGAGCCTACCTCCCCAAAAAATAAAGTTTACTTAAAAAAAATTAATTCCTGTTTTTTCTGAAAATAAATTAATTAAAAAATTAATTCTCTTTTTTCAATATACTTTATTGTTTGTATTCATTTTGTTATCTTTTGATTTTCCCTATTATATATGGTTGCTGGCATTATTTTTGTGAGTCTATGATTGTCCATTTAGAGGTTTGCATTGAGGTTAAGTATGTCTTAGGGACTAGAGGCTCATAAAGTACATTAAGAAACAAAAGGATGAGAATAGAACTACTTCAGTAAATTCATTCTAATAAATGCAGTTGAATTCTTCATGGAAAGCTTCTTGAACAGACTCTTCATTATGGACAAGAATTCTCTTTTGAAAGAAAACTAAAAACAATGGACAACAATAAAGATCATCTTTGCAAGTCATATCCAACCTACATACTTGCAAACCCATTGTCTCCTCTATTCCCATCCCTGCCTTGTAAGCTATAGACCAGTACTTCCCTGTGTGGAGAGGTAAGCTATGTGAATTCAATATGAGAGGTGTTCCACTGTGTATCTACCTGACATGTTCTGCCAGCTGATTATATCTTACTGTCCCAGTAGTACTGTCTTGATTAAATGGATTTGAATAGAACCATGGCAGTTTATTTCAGCTTATAAAGTTCAGTTTTTAGAAAAATCCAAAAATGTGTCAGATCTTTTGGATTCATTACAACCAGAGTGGCATGCAAAGTTGAAGAACTTGAAGTGGAGAGAAGTTTGTCTGGGCTGAAAAATGTGGTATAACTAAAAAAGTTATCCTGGAAACCTTTCATCTCTGACTTGGGTTATTTCACTAGGGAGCCTCATTTGATTCTAAACTCACATATCAGTTTCACTGCTATTTGCTTTGCCATAATGAAAGCTGCTTATATGGTCCTGAGTTTACTTTTAGGCCAAAGCCCTAAGATGGGCCCCCCAATTCCTTTTGTATGTGCCCCCTTGGATTCATTACCAGGTAAAGTTACCAAGAGGCTGTTAGGTCTGGATCTATAGCTCTGTCTCTCTCCTGGGCATCAGGCATATCCCACTTAGAAATCACAGGTCTAGGAGAATCACTGTGCCTCAATACACTTAATTATGTATCCCATCCTCTATACAGCCCCTCTTGGGTTTCTGAGTCAGGCCACTGTCCCCCACCCCCACCCCAGATACCATCCTTCTCCTACTTGAGCTTGACATCCATAACCTTTCTATTTTCTCTATTATTCAGTAACTCCTTACCATGTATTCTAATTTCTGTTCCCTTCTAAGACAAAATTCAGCCGCCTTTGGAAAAACATCCACAGACTTGGGCGGGGGGGGGGGGGGGTGTATTATCAAGTTTAGGGCTCCATGCTGCTCTAGAACATTCTAAAGACTGAGAGTTCTTTAGACTCTATATACCAGGGGCTTGTTTCACCTTTTATGTGTGTGACTCGTGTTCCCTAGAGCTGGGCATGGTGGTCCCTCTGGATATTCCTCACATCCTATTTGAGAACTTGGTGGACTCAGGTCCTCTGTGGTCCTTAGTCTGTGTCCTCATCTCATTGTGCCTCTTCTCTCTTGTCTCTATTAGGTAAATCATAAGAAACAAAAGTTTGCTACCCCAGTGTTATGGTTCTGAGGAGCAGGTGAGAAAATTATGTTTCTCTCTAATATGTTCCTTCTCTGGGTCACACACTTGCTGGTCAGCTCTCATCTCTTTTCATGAGATGGGGCCTTTGCCTTCCTCCCTGTCTCTCATTTCCTGCCCTTCCCCCTCACCACCTGTGAATGTCAGCCTCTGACATTTCTTTGCCCAAGTGGTGGCTACTAATTGCTCCCACAGAGCACCATCAACAGAGTAAACAAAAAGAGAAAGGAAGGTTACCCAGGAAATTCAAAAGGCTGGGTACATCTTCAGAAGAAAGATGTACTGCCCATCACCTGGCCCATCCTCAAGGGCCCGCCTCCAGGGAGGCAGGAAGTGTTTTCGGGAATGAGAGAGCAAACCAAGGCTCCCCTTTCCCATGTGGTATCCCAGACCTTGGCCTGCAGGGTTTTCTCTGAGTTTCTCTATGTTGGTTTGTGCAAACATCAGCAGCCTTTGCAATGGTGATGCCCACTGGCTTTGCTTACCAGACCTTGCTCCTCTGGGAGACTTCTGAGCCAAGTGACCTGCCAGTGCTCCCTCCTAATGACCATTCTCATCTGTAGAGTGAACTCTGCTGCAGAAGCTGTGCAGTCAGCAGGAGAATGGGTATCTAGGAGTAGCAGAGAAGTTTTGTTCATGGATCATTGCTATAGGTCTTCTACTTCCTTTTGGTGACTGCTTCCAAATGCCTAATCAAGTTCAGCTCTGTCGGTGCAAGAAAGAGAATTTACTTCAATCTCTGAGGCAGGTTATACCCAAAATAGTGACTATGGTGTGTGTCTGCCCAATCACTCTGTAATTTAAAACCAACAAGTGATGCTGGCAGTTCTTGCTTCAGCCACTCATCAGCTCAGTATGTCTGTGTATCTGCCATCTTTTTTTTTTGGCTAGGATATTTTTCAATATATTCAACCAAATCTATCTTTCTTTCTTTCTTTTAAAGAAGAGGGTGGAATTTAATCTTAACTTACAGGACATTGCAAGATAGGAGATTCCACATAGAAATAAGAAACCCACTAAGAGGAGGAGCTCCATATAGTTCATACAGTTTCGAACTGGTCAAGTAGAGCTTTGTTGTAAAAAGTGCTACAATAACAAAACACATTCAAAAAGAGTTCTTAGTAGAGAAACAATAAGACAAATTTCTACCAAACGGAGTACACAACAAACAACTTTCTGCCTCAGCTGTACAATCTTAAAATTAAGGGTCCCAGGAGTGCTATCCTGAACCTGGAACATATACCCTTCAGAGGTAGTTTCTGGCACAACATTCTGATCTTCCTCTTCCTCTACAGAGAAATACTTCTCAATCAAGTTTAATGAAGCTTTGTACACAGACTCATTTTCATGGTTCTGTAGAGCCTCAATTTTGTCCAAATCTACACATTCTTCAATCATTATACTAAGTTTCTCCATTTCACCTAGTTTCTCAGCCGCCTGAAAGATGTTTGAAATGGCATCCAGAATAATTTTGGTATCCTTTTCAGTTAAAACGTTCATCAGTGGTTCTATTATGCCACAATGAATGAGGTGTACAATCTGTTCAACTGTTCCACCACTTGTATAGTTGGTCATAGCCCAGACAGCTTCCTTTTGTGTCTTAAAGTCTGCCTTAGAGACAACACCAATGAGGAATGGGACTAGTCCATGATTCACAATTTGCTGTATCTGGTCCTGGCAGCCAAGTGTGATGTTTGACATTGTCCACGTGGCTTCCTTCTGAATATTAGTTTTGGGGCTTGTTAGCAAGCTGGGAAAAACAGCAAGTGCTTCTGCATCCATTAGAACCTAAGTCTGTTCATCTGTCCAGTGACAATATTTCCTATGGTTCTTAGCACAGTAGTCACAATGGGCAATTCAGTAACTCCTAGAAGCTTCACAAGCTGGGGCACAATTCCTGTTTTCACAACCATTTCAATCCATTCTTTTGGACCATCAGTAAGATAGAAAATGGCCCAATAGGTATCTGCCAAGACTTCTTGATCATCGTGCGGGGGGTGCAGGATTCTTGTTGCGATAAAGGTTTGAAGTAAGTGTCCAAATAAGGTTACATAATTAATCACATGCTAACAATGACATCAGGAACTGCAAGGAGAGCCAAAAGTGGATCAACTGCACCATACTTGATAACCAAGTCTTGAAAAACTGAACCACACTTGCAATATTTCCTAGAGCCCATACAGCTTGTTCACTGATGTGGGCATGGGAAGATGCTGAGAAATGAATGCTGGGATAGCACCTTCATCTACCACAGCCTTGGTCTGTTCTGATGTCCCAGAAGCAATGTCAGTGACAGCCCAAGCAGATTCAAACTGAATGGGACTACAATCAGTTCTGTCCAAGAAGGACACAAATTTTGGATTCCAACCCACCTGGATTATGTTGTCTATGGGGGGCTGCCTTTCCCTAGAAAGCAGTTTCCTAGCAGCTTGAGTAGCCTGGAACTGGTTTTCCAAATTGTTACTATTTATACCTTTGTTAGTGTCATCAACACACCAGTTTATAGTGTGCTGGTTGTTGTGGTTTTCCTGCAGTGTAGAGGTAGCATCATGGGGACATGAGCTTACATTTCTCCTTTTCAGCATCTGATCATCCTTCTTAGCTTTCCTCAGCTCCACATTAACTTCTATTTGATGCCAACTGATTTCTGTACTGGCTTTCCCCTTGTTCTTAAGTCAGGCAGCTGGTGAATTAGCATTCTTGTTGGTGGACATGGTTATGAGACAAAGGGAGAAAGCTACATGGCCAGCTCAGGCTTCCGAAATGGGAGGTGGTCCAGGACGCACAGGCTGTGGGTCAGCTGCCCTCAAAAGGTGACCACGGATCACCCCAAAGATGGTATCCCAAATTTCCTTTCTTAATAGATGACCCATCTTGACAATGTCTAGCCTGCTTCAGTGATGATTTTAATGTAGCTCTGAGCTTATATTGTTGACTTTTCTGGTCACAGACATTCCTTCAGAAGTGGTGCCATGCAGCAAGAGATTTGTTCTCAGTGGGCTGCAAGGTTCCACCTAGACCCAGAGGGTGGGGTGGTCTTCAATCCTGGGACAGGGTGTCCCAATTCCCACATACTTTGTGTTAGCTCAAAATGAGTCAGAAGTTCTACTGGAGGTCTGGTGGATGGGTTGGCTACAATCTTATCTGTTTACAACTGATAACAAGAAAGAACCTTCTCCAGAGCCAGGGATCTGCTGCCCCTCACCAGGCTTCCAGCCATTCTCAGGCAGTCCCTTCCAGCTGGACCTTGTTCCCAAGTAAACCTGGGCTCCTCTGCCATGAAATGCAAAACTCCTTTTTACAATACCTGTGGTTAAATGAGAGCAAGGGACAGAAAGCTGAAAAATAGCAGCTTTCTCCCAGCTAGGCCATCAGCTCTTTCCCTCCCTGGAGCTGTCTTAAGCAAACAGCCAGAGATGGGACATTCCATCCCTCTGCCTGGACTTTCAATCCTGTCTTGCCGGCAAGACATTTCCTTTGTTTTTCCTACAGATTCCTTTAAAATGCATATTTTCAGAATCTTATTTGACATAGAAACTATCATGCTTTCTGAGATTTGCTTTCAAAGACTCCAAAAGAAAAATGGAGCTGGGTGCAAAATAACTAAGATTGGCAAAGGTTGATACTTAATCTATGAACACCAGTCAGTGAATCATTATCCTGGATCTTGTATACATTCAAAAGTGTCCATAATACAAAATATAATACAAGACACGATGGGGAGAAATTCGATTTTGGATACTACTCTTAGAACATTAATGTCATCTCAAAGTTTTAGGTTCATTTGATAACATCACATAAACTGAAGCTTTAAAAGTTCTTATTCAAAAAAATATAGTCCTTTAGATTATGCATGGTTTTATTTTATTTTATTTTTTAAGATTTTATTTATTTGATAGAGAGAGATCACAAGTAGGCAGAGAGGCAGGCAGAGGGGGCAGGGGAAGCAGGATCCCCACCTAGCAGAGAGCCCCATGTGGGGCTCAATCCCTGGACCCTAAGATCATGACCTGAGTCGAAGGCAGAAGCTTAACCCACTGAGTCACCCAGGTACCCCAGCATGCTTTTATTTTAGTGTACAACCCAGTTTGCTCAAAGAAGATTCTATTGATTTAGGGTCATATACTTTTATAGATAACTAAACTATATGGTTAACAAGTAATAACCATCAAGTCTAAAAGTATATTTGTTATGACTGCAGTTACAGATGTTTTCCTGCAGGTGTGAGGGGCCTTCTCCCCCCATAGTTTGCCCAGCCAGGTCTGCTGGTCCTGAGATAGTCCTGGCAGCCCACAGAACTAGTCCTTGGGAGACCCACAGCAGGCAGGCTCACCAATTCCCTTTGCTTTATTGCTTTATTTAACAGCTTCTTTAATAAATCTCACATTTAAAGGTTTTAAAATTAAATCAGTATCAAAAACTATTTCATCCTTAGAAGAAGCAGGCTCTTTCTAAAGAGCTATTTTTATATTAAAATCACAGAAGGATTTGCCCCAGAGTTGCGAAGTACCCTCTTCAGAGATGATAAAAGGGCCCCAGTCCTTATTTTGGCAATCACTCCCTTCTTGGATCCAGAGCTTAACATCAGACAATGACTGGGGCAGTCACCTGTACACTCCGTGGTCTTCATACCCTGAGCACACGGTAGGCTTCTTCTCATAAAATCAGTACATTAGGGGCGCCTGGGTGGCTCGGTGGGTTAAAGCCACTGCCTTTGGCTCAGGTCATGATCCCAGGGTCCTGGGATCAAGCCCTGCATCGGGCTTCCTGCTCAGTGGGGAGCCTGCTTCCTCCTCTCTCTCTGCCTGCCTCTCTGCCTACTTGTGATCTCTGCCTGTCAAATAAATAAATAAAATCTTTAGAAAAAAATCGGTACATTACATATTGTTTGAAGATCCACCTGCCACAGGGACTTAAACTAAGCCTTTGTTGCCTGTCCTTTTACATGGGGGATAATAAAAACACTGCCTCAGAGGCATGCTGTATTAAATGGGTAATGTATATGATATAGCCACCGTGGTGCTGGGCACAGAGAAAAAGTTCTCTC
This sequence comes from Mustela nigripes, assembly GCF_022355385.1. Lineage (NCBI taxonomy): Eukaryota > Metazoa > Chordata > Mammalia > Carnivora > Mustelidae > Mustela > Mustela nigripes. The sequence continues at coordinate 108,543,303 of NC_081570.1, read as the reverse complement.
TGTGGAAGGACCCATACATCCTCAAAAAGCAGGGCATGAAATGTCTTCTTTTATATTCCTGCTCCCCAGTCAGTACTTTAGGGACACATGCCTGCTGCCTAGGTCTCACACAATGGTTCCCTTCTCTTGTTGGACCCTCACAACCATACAAGGGTAGGCAATATAAAATTTGCATTTTCCTGTGAAAACTTGTTCTCATGTTGAGATTTTTATTTTTTTTTATTTTTTCCCAGCGAGGGAAAGGCTTATTGCCTTAGCCCACCAATGCTTACAGCAGGGGTTGACTACCCTGCTGCTGTCAGCACTGTTAACACTACTGAGGAGAGAATCAGCCCAAGTCTCCAACCTCCACCCCACCCCCACCTGGTCTCAGTGAGGGGACAGTCCTGGAGGCTCAGCATGGGCCCTGCCTGTTACAGCAGCTCACTGCCTAATGGACTTCCACAGCAGAACCCGGAGATCTCACTGCTATTTCTCACAGCCTACAGAAGGAAAGGGAAGATCTGTATCTTCTTTTCTTATTCATCTTATGTCCTAATGCAGTTATTCCAGGACCTGGAGTAAAGATATATTTAAATACAAAACGCCTTAAGACTCTACTTCCTTGGAAACTGATCTGCACTCCTTTGGAAATTGATCTTCAAAGTACTGATGAGAGAAGGAGACTTTCACACCAGAAGACGTGCCAGTGGGAAATGACCTGGAGACATCCTGTTAGGTAAGGACACACATCATTCAGATCTCAGGGCTGAGAGGGGCATTTAAAAGTGTTTAGAATAAACTGCAGCATATGTACAAATGTTTTTTCTCATTAAGGGACATGCACACTTTTTTGGTCTCAAAATCTTTCTAAGTCACGACGACATTAATTAAGTTACATCTACAAGTTACAGAATGATGGCATAATATTTATTAAATTTTAAATTTGTATATATTTATGTTTATATATGATTGGTTTACATTTTAAGCATATGGACATTTCTACTTTTACTTTTTTTACTTTTACTTTTATTATTTAAACCAATAATTTTCTTTAAACATTCTAGGCTTCTGTTTTTTGTCAGTTTGGCATTACACATCATCCACTTGGGAGACAACAGTAAGAAGCATTTTATTTAAAGTCTCTTTTATTGTATATTTATTTCTTAATATCATCAGTCTCACATTTTCAATGTTTTTAAAAGATTATCAAAAAGAGAAACATAAAGGTAACAGAGAAGAAATCAACAATGCTACAGCCCAGAAGCTCCAGGAGGAAACACTCAACTGGATCCTGAATAATTTGGGAGAGGGGAACAGAAGCATGGATGGGTTGCGGCCGCAGGATTCAAGTACCTACTTGAGGGCTTTCTCAGGTAGTAAGTGCCATTGCCCCCCAAAAACTTTTCTGATCATCTCCATTATTGTGGAGAACAACCTGGAATAGATTAAGGATAAAATGAAAAACCCAACAAACCACAATTTATCATCTTCACATAAAGATATACTATAAAGTGAAAAATATGTCCTAGTGAGGTGCTCTTTTGCTGTGAAAACAAGTTTTACTCTTTCACTCGTACAATATTGCATTTACTCAGGAGGTCTCGAGGAGTGTGATTTAAATATATTCAAAACAAAGATTCCAACTCAAGTTAAAAGTAGGCCCTTGCTTGGCTTATTGCAGACTCTCAGGCTCCAGACCCCATGTCTCTCGGAGGCAGGGTGGGGGAGGGGCCTTGTCCCCCTGGTGGGGACAAGAGCTTGGGAGGGTTTTCTGTAAGTCATCCCACTGTGGGTGGTCCCCGCCTTGAAGGGCTGTTTTTAATCACTGTCCAGGGAAGTCACCTCCTGACTTTAACATCTGAAAGGAAAGGAGAGAGAAAATCCTATTTGCAGGGGCCAGGGTTTCTCCTTGGGTCCTTGAGTGGCTTCCTGACCCTCCAGTACCCCTGGCAGTTTGTTTTAAATCCTTAAATTAACAAGTAGGGTCTACCTGAGCAAACACACTTGGCAGGGAGTAAAATTTTATTGCCTCTCCAAGCAATCTCATGAGGCCCTCTCAGGGGTAGTCTAAGGCAAAGGGACAGGAAGCAGGCAGACTTGAACACCCAGGCCTCCCACCCACAGGTGTACCCCCAAGGCTCAGCTGCTGCAGGAATGGTGGCACCTGCGTGCTGGGCAGCTTCTGCATATGTCCTGCCCACTTCACTGGCCGTTATTGTGAGCATGATCAGAGGCATAGGTGGGCCTGTGCAGGAGCCTGCCTGCAAGTGGGGCAGGGACGTGGGAGGGGATGAGGGGAGAAGAGGGGCTTGACCTTGCAGAGGGGAGTGGGTGTGGGTAGGGGGGCCTTCAGGGTAGCATGCTGGGGAGGGGAGTGGGGTGTGGATGGGAGTGGGTGCAGAGGCCCTGTGGGGCTCGGCATGTCTGGGAGTGGACACCAAGGGTGGAGAGGATAGGCAGTATGGGGGTTGGGCATGGGTAGTGCACATGAACCAGAAGGGCTGACACTGCCTTTCTGTCTCCTTAGTGAATGTGGTGCACTCATGCATGGAGCCTGGACCTTCCACAGCTGCCGCCTTTGCAGGTGTGTCTTCGCAGTCCTACACTGTCTCCCTCAGCAGACGCCAGACAGCTGTGGTAAGTGGACCTACGTCCTGTGCACACAGTCCACACTGACAGGGATTTCTCCTTTGTAACTCCCAATCCATAGATATTTAGCTGTTCCAGGTGACACAGAAATGAGAACATGGTTGATTGATCACTTAGGAAAGTCACATTCATTGTGAATCACATAGCATATTATCACTATTATTTAAAATGATTCCTAAGTTTACTATGCCCAGGTACTGGGTTTAAATGTGTTTTCCAAACAGCGTCCTTAAGTGTCCTCTCAGTGAGCAGACTCTGGGGACGCACAAGTTGCTAAACAGAGCCAACTCTGGCAGGGAGGTTACTGACTAAATCTCTAGCAATTTTCCTATACCACACCAACACCATCTCCTCAACTGTGAAGTGAGGAGGGTACTGGAGCAGGACAGGAATAAGCATGGATGATCTGGTTCTGCCCTTTACAGCCATTCACGCAGTCCCAGAGAAGGAAGGTAACTTGTAAGCAAAATTCAGGCCTGCCACGCATATTAAGAGCCACGAGGGTGTGGAGAACACATCGGGTGAACACTCATTTGTGAGAATTCTGAGCAGTGAGCAAGCTCAACACAAATATTTCACTCACTGTAAAACTCAGTGAAGAGTGTGAATTCTATGCATCAGAAAACAAATGTAACACTCTGCTATTGATCTTGGGCAAGCCAAGGGGCACAGGTAAAGAAGGCACAGCATTTCAGTGCCACATGCTGTATCCTCTCCCCTCTTCAGCATGCTCCGCATGGACTCCAGTGAATGAAGGCACAGCCCTTCAACCTCTTCATCAGCCATGGGGGCCTTGGTTGTACAGTGAGCAGTCAAAGCTTCTAAAGCCCCTTTTCTGTTCCTCTGTCCACCTTCTTCAGCTCTGGCCAAATCACAGATGTTCAGCACCACTTCCCACCCCTTTGTCCATGGTCAGGATGGCAATGCAGGGGCACCACCACTGGGGGTGGAGCCCTCCAAACCAACCTCCTGCCCCTGCCTTCCTGGTGGGGCCAGTAGTGGAGGAGCACACTTAATGAATGCTCAGCTTCCAAGCTACCTTTCTTGCTTCTCCCTTCCTCTTCTGCAACCTTGGGTAAGATGAGCTGTCAAGAGATTTTTAATGAACAACCCATCAACCCCTCTTTCTGCCCCATCCCTTCTCATCTAGCTGTGCATAGTGTGGGCAGTGCCAGTAGGAAGAGAGAAAGTATAGTAGAGTATTGCAAAGTGTTGCAGCTTGTCCTCCTTCTCTCATGCCCACTATGTTTCCAAAGCCCTTCCTCTCTTTCAGTTGCTGGGCTTATGCCCCTGATCCACTGGCTGCTCCTTTTGTGCCCCCAGAGAATGGAGGACACAAATTAAGGAACAGTTATTGGAATTGCAAGTGGGACATGTGTAGTCCTACATGTGAAGTTATTTCCTACATGCCATTGGTGCTCCCAGCAATAATGTGGGAAGGGGCTAGTTGTGGTCATTTTCAGTCTCCTATGCAAGGCCACTTTGGGTTCAGAAGCAACAGGGCAGGGACTAGATTTCGGATTATCTGCTTACTGTTTTCTGTTCTTGGAAACATCCGAGGGTGCAAATGCTGTCTGCCAAGGACAGTGACAATGGCTTCTACGTGTGACTTCTGCTCATCATAGTTAAACAAAATAATAATATTTCACAGTAATTTGTCAGGTGTCAAAGAACAGGAACAAACAGTACTTTTTGTACTGTTTGACCCACTGATCCTTCCTCAGGGCAGATGACTGGTGGCTTGCTGACAGAGATGATGATGATGACATGAAGGATGATGATGAGAATGATGATGGCTGTCAGTTATTTCAGGCACTTTATTCACTTTATCCTATTTGAGTCTCTTAAGTCCATGAAATAGGTATTACTATACTTTTTATATTTAAGGAAACCAAGGCTTATAGGAGTTGATGCCAACAGCTAATAAATAAGGTCTGATATTTTTCTCTCAAGAGATTAATCACAAAAAGATAATTGCTAATTTAGAAATACTTTATAACATTTAATTATTGAAAAATACTACAAATAAACATACCATAGCATATTTGATATAATTAATGTTATTTTATGAATAGTGAGATATTAATTCATATTCATAGATTCACATTAATCTATGAATCTATTAATCTATTAATCTATGAATAAAATTGTTACCATTTATGGACATTGTGAGGACATTCCTGACTTTTGTCAAATACTTTTTTTAGTTGTGATATAATTTGCATATAACATTGTATTACTTTCAGGTGTGCAACACAATGATTTGATATTTTTATATGTTGTAAAATGATCAGCACACTAAGTCTACTTAACATCTATCACCTCACATAGTCATGGTTTTCTTTCTTGTGATGAGAACTTTTAAGATCTACCTGCTTAACAACTTTTTTTTTTAATTTTTATTTATTTATTTGGCAGCGAGAGAGATCACAAGCAGGCAGAGAGGCAGGCAGAGAGAGAGGGGGAAGCAGGCTTCTGGCTGAGCAGAGACCCCAATGTGGGGCTCAATCCCAGGACTCTGAGATCATGACTTGAGCTGAAGGCAGAGGCTTAACCCCCTGAGCCACACAATTGCCCCCCACTTAACAACTTTTAAATATAGATTTATTATAATCACCATGCTATATATATTATATCTCCATGAGTTATTTATTTTAAAACTCGAAATTTGTACCTTTGATCTTTGATCTTCTCCCACTTTTCTCACCTATCAACCCCCACCTTTGACATTCACCAAACTTCTTGTTTCTTTGAGTTCTGTTGTTTTTATTTCTTTTACGATTTTACATGTGAGAGCTTATGGTATTTTTCTTTCTCTGTTCAATTTATTTAATTTGGCATAACACCCTCAACGTCCATCCATGTTGTCACAGATGGCAAGATTTCCTTCTTTCTTATGGCTGAAAATATCCCATTATATGTGTTCATGTTATCTATCATATATCTTCTTTTGTTGACATTTATATCCTATTCATTTAATTTATATCACATTTATACATATTTATATATGCTCTTTGTCATTCATCCATCAATGTTTGCTTAGGTTGCTTCCATATTTTGGCTATTGTAAATAGTATGTGGTGAACATGGAGGTACATATACATTTTTGAGTTAGTATGTTTGTTTCCTTTGGATAAATGCCCAGAGGTGGAATTGGTGAATCATTACAGAGATCTATTGTTAGTTTTTTGAAGAATCCCCATACCTGTTTCCATAGAGGCTGCACCAACTTACATTCCCACCAAAAGTGCATAAAAGTTCAGGATGTAAATCTTAACTACTGTGCCATTTCTGTACTCTTTCTATAAGAATAATTATCAATACTAACTAAAGATATTTTTCATAGTGTTATTTAGAATATTGAAAATATGTCCATATTCTAAATTAAACAGTAAGTAACTGTTTTAAATCCTTTAATAGGATGTTGTAAGGATTTTTAAAAACATATGGGAGGTAGAATAGAAATTTATGTCCATAACATAATGAAAAAGATGTGAATCAAGGATACATGTCGATGGGCAAGTCACCAGTAGATAACAAAACACTACAAAATCATGACCGTCTGGCACTTCCAGGGACCTGAAGGCCAAACAACCTCCAAGGGCCCTTCTTGCTCTGATGCTCTGCAAGTGTAAGAATGACGGGCTTTCTTAATGCTGAATAAAATGTCTTTTCAAGGGTATATTTTTCCATTCTAATTCAGAAGAACACTAACTTTTCTGTTTTCTCTTGTAAAAGAAGGATAACCTACCCTCTACTCTCACATAGATCTTGAAAGATAAAATTTATGCCAAATCATCTTGTTTGTTGGTGTGAGCTCTTTTGTCATTTTTCTCTTCCATGATCTAAAATAGTGTTTTGTGAATAATATTCTCAATAAATATTGAATGGATGGCCTTTGGCAGTTAGTTCCAAATATATATTCAAAGAAGAAACACCATATAAGCCATTATCTATTATTACATTGCAATCAAAAGAAACCATTTCTTATATTCTAAAAACAGTATGCTTGAGGCAGGCAACTGGCATTATCTCTACTATTTTCTTCATTTACATTTGTTAATTTTGCATTAAAAGAGACAGTGTAGCATAATAGAAAAAGCTTGGGAAAATCCCTCCAAAATCCTTGTTCAAATCCCCCCAAATACTTGTTATAATATTTACGATCCTTATGAAGGGTTGAATAACTTTGTTTGTGTTTCAGTCTCTGCAAATGCAAAATTAGAGCTGAATATTTACCCCATTGATTTATTAAGATGAGAAGGACTTTACCTGTTATATATGATGCACAAAATAAATTATTATTTTATTATCATCCTCATCAGCAGTGTTCCAGTCAACATACTGAGGTTTAAAAAATTATTTCATAATCATGCATTTATATGCAAGTTTACTGAAATGTGTTTTCTGGTTTGTGAACAATATCCACTAATTGAGGAGCATTAAGTTTAACAATAATTAGTTAAACAAAACAAAACAAAACAAAAAAACACAAGCATCCAAGTAGCAGGAAGCTTAGTGTCGAAATAGGCCCCAAACTCATTATACCAAGAGGGTGGTTCTTCCCACATATAGCCCCAAAGAATTAAATATTTCATTAGCCTAAAGAACCAGTTTAGTGTTCTAAAATTTATAGTCTAAGTACTGACACAGTGAAGTAGCAAACTTAAGTGCCTTCAGGGTTAAACAGGGAATGTGAATGTAAAGTTAGGGTCAGTTCAAACCTCACATCATGCTTCCAACTCAGTTCTAAAAAATATATTTCTGGCACCAACCAACCCCAAAAAAATGAAACAAAAATCAAAGGGCCAGAACCAGCCTATAGGCCTATGGGAGAGATGGCTTTCCAGGATCATGGCCCCAGCCAGATCCAACATGCTTTGTCCTGCTCTCCAGGGACATTCTCCCATGATAGGTGCCATTCCAATGGGTAAGGTTCTCTGGGTGACCTGGCAGGAGGGGTAGTCATCTGGCTCCCGGAGATATCTGTAAACTGGAGAGTTTTAGGAATACTGGTTCCGGACCTCACATTATAATATGATATTACCTTCATTCAAGGTGGTCTTGAACTTTTTTCCATTTTAATTTCCCACTCCACTCCAGTAAAAATACTTGAGTATGTTCCCCATTCAGTGGTGGTGAGATAGTTGCCATGCAGAGCATGTGCAAACTTGATTTTACCTATATCTTCTTTTTCACATAGGCACAGGACTAACACACATGATAAAAATCTTTGCTATGCCTGACCAAGTCTAAAAAAGGCCTTTTGATAAGAATACAATAAAAATCCTAGTTTATAGTAAGTTATACACTGGTAGCAATTTCCTTTTCAATATGAGGTGAGTTAATGGTCATAGAACAATTGATTCAGTCGATTCTAATCAGTACAGTAAATACTGTAAGGCTTAGTTTTAAATTTTCCTAAATGTAGAGTGGAAGAATATTTTCTCCCTAAGCTTAGTGAGCAACCTGGGGCCTCCTGAGAGGGACACCATGTGGTACTCATAGCCCCACTTTGTGGACCCCTGCTGACTGAGCTGACTTGGTCTAATCAAATTCCCAAAGCTGACTAAAACAGCAGCCTTTGAGCTTATATATAATAAACAACTGCCAAAAAGGGCCTTAATCTTTTCTAGCAGGCAGCCTGCTTCATTCTACTGGGGAGAGTAAAAACTGAAGCTCAGTATGGACAGACCCCTTTCTCACCTGAATAGCTTCTTACACGCAGATCACCTGTCTTAGGATCAGCTTTTCTGGAGCCTTCCCTGGGTCCAGATGTTAGATTTCCTGTTTTGTGAGGTTTTCGTACACTGGAACAACCCTTTCCCAGAGTGGGATAGTATAGGGAAGTGGTACCCAGGCCTAGAGTGGGCCACACGTCAGTCCTATTCTGAATCTAGCCTCTTAGATGGCCCCACCATAGCCCACCTGTGAATAGGTGAAGAGTGGGTACCTGTTTCCATTGCTTGCCATCCTTATCTGTTAACTTCCACTGTGTCATGCTCACCATAGGTTCTTACATTCAGAGAGCAACTCCTGGAGGGCTTGTAGGTGGCAGGACAAGGCAGGCCTGTCTGAAGTCTGGTGGTGGGGTGAAAGGGGAAGAACACCAGGTGGGCCTCTGCCAAGCAGTCCGGGTAGAAGTTCCTGTAGTTAGGCCCTTCCTCATCTGCATGTTTGCCTGCCCAGTCAATCATACCTAGGCCCAGATTGGCCTGTGAGAATGCTTTAGTGCAGTTGGCACCCCTGCCTGCCCATGGTCAGCTTCACATCATAATCACTCATAATCACTCAGCAGGGATTTTAGCTAAGACCCCTGCTGGGTCCTACTGCTCCTGGGACTCCCACCCAACCCCTTTGGGGTGGGGTCCCTCCCGCACAGAAAGCCAGACTCACTTCTTAAGGCTAAGAGAAGCCACACTGTGACAGCCAGGAAGGTGAGCACCTTGGGGTGTGACACCAGTCCCCAGATTGCTGGGAAGCTATTCATTTTTGTAACTTCCTCTGTGGGAAGAGTAGCCATTGCTTTCAGAATGGGTGCTTTCTCCTGTTTAATAAGCGGTTCCTAGCCAAGGGGATGGTATTAGGACTCATTTGGAGAAGAGCTGGACCTTCTTTGCAACACAGGGATGCGAGCTATTTTATTTCATTGTATTTCAAATCACACCTCTTTGCCCCTAATTGCTAAATGACCTGATATGAAATTCTCTGAAAGATCACCTTTGGTCAGCACATAGGCTAATTGAGAAGGGCTGAAGAGTTGTTTGTTAAGCTCTAAAAATGTAAATTCTCTTTCAGCTCTCTAAGTCCCACAGAAATCCCCTTGTTTCTGTTTGCAAGGAAGGGACTAGGAAAGCTCCAGAAAGGTGCTTCTACCTTGAAACAGGCCTCCTACAGTGGGGCTTCCTTCCTATGCCAGGTGAGCCAACTGTTGCCTCAGGCCTAACCTCAAAACCCTCTAGCCCTGCCGCAGAGCCCCAGCAGCAAAGGCTGGTAAGGAACGTGAAACAGAATAGGGCCTGTATCAGAGCAGGTGGAGACAGCTCTATTTCAGTTTCTTAAAACCAGCATGTGACAGTGTCTCTCCCACCCTCTGGATTTTTTTTTTTTTTTCAGATCTGGAAGAGTTTCTTGCTGCGCGCTCAAATGGACAGAGCTCACACCGCATGCAGAATGTTCTCGTCCTTCTTCTGTGCTCACTCTTACAAAGGCTCCTCAGGGAAGGGAGAGATGGCTGACTAGACCCTAGGGGGCCTACCCCACAGTTCCACACTGGCAGAACCTTGGCCTCCCCAGCGTAGCTTGAGCAAGCCTTGTCCTCTGTGGGAAAGCTGGGACTTGTGCAGCCTCTCAGTTTCTGTGTTGTAGGTAATAGATTTGTTTTATCTCCTATCAACTGAAGCATTAGATGAATATATTCATTGTTTAATAAATATTTTCATGAAAGAGACTGTCTCATTTCCCTAAGCCTTATTTCTAGGTCTATGATTTAGACACCATGAGTAAACACTTGAGCTGGGACCTATTCAACCCTAAATTCTCTCTGATGATTTCAGAGTGAACTGAGCACACTGCCCCTCCCAGATGACAACTCTTCCTCGAGTCCCCCTTCATACTCCACCCCCATCCCTCCAGCACGGAGATATGCCATGGACGTGGCAACACTTCACATCATGCATTTGTTCACTATTCATCTCCCCCACTACTCCCTACATCCTTGGGAGGTAGACACAGCACCACATGGGCTGTGCTCTGCGTCAGTCAAGGAGCTAAAGCCTAAAAAATGCTTCATTGAGAAGGAAGACAAGACAGGTGAGAGACAGTGGGAAGGAGGGATCCAAGACTTGAGTCTGACAGCCATTTAACCCACCTCCTTTTCTGTAGCTTCCTCTACTAGCCAGGGCTCTTGTGATACACTTTTCAGGGCGATTAGCACTTACTGGGATTATCACCATCTCCTTAGAAGGGGAAGATTCTATACAGCGGAACCCATTCTAAAGACAAGGGAGAGGGAGAATTCAGCCAGAAGAGGCTACAGGCTCTAGGCTCAGGCTCTAGGCTAGCCCTCCTCTCTTGGAGTCATCTCCTAGCCAGCCAAGCAAGCACAGCTTATATGCTCTGGGTCAGCCACTAAAACTTGTTACAGACTCGAACTTGCCCATGCCCACGATGCACCTTGATCTTTGTTCCCAAAGCTGCCTTGCTCTCTTGAACCTAGGAATGTTACATATATGTAGTGATTGGGGAAGGAGGTGAGTACATGAGAAGAGGCTCATGGGTTTCATGAAGCCTTGAAACAACCCAAAGGTGTGTATTCTTTCAAACAGTGAGGTGCCATCCAGGATCTGGTATGATGGGGTGAATCAGATAATTTCAAGACAGATGTTACCATCTGATCACTATCAGGTACTATAATCAATGGGCAAACAAGGAATAGGGAGTGGAAAAAAGCAGGGATAATGATTAACATACATGGGGCTGAGAGGAGCATAAGCCATAAGTAAGGAACATAACAAAAAACAACATGAAGCTAGGTTAGTAGCGTAACTCATACAACTATAGTACTGCTTATACTTTCAAGACAGGTCCAGGAAGCAAGCATCTAGCCTCAATATGAACCCCAATCTGAAATCTGAAATCAATCTGAATTTGCAAAAAATGAAGGGACTGAAGGGCCCATCTTCCAGTCAATGGTGCAGTGATTGGGAGTTAGGGGTTTCTAAGCTGGATCTGCCAATGATATTAGCTCTCTGATAATTAATCAGCTGTGTTCAGACAGTTACCACAGCTAGAGATCAGAGGAGTGAAAATAAGAATATTATAAATTATTCAGGTGAACAAATAAGAATAAAATGGGAGTGAGAAATGACTCTGGAATAGATAATATAGCCTGAATTAATGTATTAATTGATAAAATATTAATATTTTATAAGGCTTATAGAATTTTATTTAAAATGTTCACAGCTGAACTCAATGGAAAGGCCATCCTACAACATCATATTGTCCATGTGATGATGTAACACTGCATGTACTGGAATGCTTTGGGGGACAGAAAAGTGCCCTGTCCCCAGACAGTTGCCACAGTGCTCTACTGTCAACTGCTGCACTGGAGGGTGGTTTTTTGACTCCACCTAGATAATAGAACACTACACATCTAGGTGAATCAAGTTCTCGCTGTGAGCACTGATATGGGAAGTCATGCTGAATTAACCAGGCTGCTACTTCAGTGCTCTCCATAGCACACACATATGGAAGTATGTATACCCATTTATCCATTTCCAGATACTTAGATTGTTTCCATTTCTTGGCCATTGTGAATAATGCTGCAATGACTAGGGGTTTGCAGTTATCTCTTCAAGACACTTTTTTCCCCCCTTCACATATATATCCAGAAGTAGAACAGCTAGATCATAAGGTAGTTTCACTTTTAATTTTTTGAGGAACTTCATCCTGTTTTCCATGATGGTTGTACCAACAGTGTACAAGTATTTCACTTTTTTCGCATCCCTATAAATACTTACTATTTCTTGTCTTTGGCATAATAGTCATTCTAACAGGTTGGATATGTCATTGTGGTTTTGATTTACATTTCCCTGATGATTAGTGATATTGAGTCCCTCTATTCATATACCTGTGGATCATTTGTATGTCTTCTTGGGGAAAAAGTCAGGTCAGGTCAGTAAAGGGTTGATTTGGACTATTGTTCCTGAAAAAGTAATTACTAACATTTTGAGGCATTAATATTTCTAGGTAATTGTGATTTTTTTTTTGAAGAAGATTTTTTTAATTCATTTGACAGACAGAGATCACAGGTAGGCAGAGAGGCAGGCAGAAAGAGAGGGGGAAGCAGGCTCCTGCTGAGCAGAGAGCCCGATGCAGGGCTCTATCCCAGGACTCCGGGTTCATGACCTGAGTCGAAGGCGGAGGCTTTAACCCACTGAGACACCCAGGCATGCCGGTAATTGTGATTTTTGATAGTAAAGTTGTCTTTAAATGGTTTCTAGTACATTCTGAGCAGTACCTTTTATTGCAGCTCAATTATTCTAGAACCAAACAAGTGATGAACTTTGAAAGCTTATCTTCATAACCTGATGAATAAGTTTATAGTATGTGTAGAAAATTTACAAAATGCTTTTTACTCTTATAGCAACAGGAAGTATGCTGAAAAACACAGGCAGATAAAAAGATACATTGTCTTACTTCCAATGGTTATACTTGGGAAATTGAACTGCGAAGACTGCCCCACATTTGAGAAGTTGTAATTGTGATTAAAAGTTAAAGTAAAATGTGTTCCTTATTAGTATGAATATGTAAGATATAAACATTCATTTACCTTTTAAGTAGAAAATTGGATCCTTCTAATAGAAAAACCCTGATTATAAATAAGAAAACCAAATTAACTATTTTATCTATCATCAATCTATCATCATCTATCATCTACCTATCATCTATCTATCTTCTACCTACTGCCCTCCCATTCTCCCTAAGAAATCTTTTCCTACCTAACTCAGAAAAGAACATTAATTATCATCTAATAATCGTGGAAAGTAAGTCACCAGCTTCTTCTGTGGTGCATGAGAATTGAAGGATAAAAGGTATTTTCCCTATGAATAGCTCCCCCGGTGTCTAGAGAGATCATTAAAAAGCAGACACTTCCTAGGACATGAAAGAGGATCCTGGGCTCATGGTTGGAAACTTCACATAAATGTGTCACATACCTTATCTCCATCCTGTCATGGAAAGCACACACAGATAGCCTTTCTAGGCCAGGATCTCAGAGCTGCTCCATTCCAGGATGAGCCTTTTCACACCCCTGGTCTTCCTCACTCTGACAGCTGATGAAGTGACCTCCTTTGGACACAGAAATTACAAGCTTTCTCCTTGGTGGATTGTTGATAGGAGCTACTCTTTCCTTGCCAGATTTCCTTCCCAATTAGTCTACACTGGCATATACTAGAAAAGTAGGAGCTGTTATCACAAGGCCATGTGAGATCTTGCCAAGGAAGCCACTTGAGGACCCTGAGAAAAGGAATAGGAAAAGCCCCAGGGATTGATACAAGTCACAGGGTTTCAATTTTCTGACCTTTCAGAGCTTTATTTTTTTTTAAAGATTTTATTTATTTATTTGACAGAGAGAGATCACAAGTAGATGGAGAGGCAGGTAGAGAGAGAGAGAGGGAAGCAAGCTCCCTGCTGAGCAGAGAGCCCGATGCGGGACTCGATCCCAGGACCCTGAGATCATGACCTGAGCTGAAGGCAGCGGCTTAACCCACTGAGCCACCCAGGCGCCCCCTGACCTTTCAGAGCTTTAAACCCACTTCTGCATTAGAGTTTACTTCAGAGTCAAAGCAAATGATTGCAGGGCCAGGAGCACTTTTGTAACTTTCAGCCACATCACAAACCCTCCACCCCAACCTGGAGGCAATTACTTTTTGGTTAGGAGTATTAAAAGGAGCTCCAAGTGTATATTCAATGTTTGAGGCCTGCAAAAGCCACTCTGGCATAAATAGCTTTATATCACATAGGTAATAGATCCTGTGCCTGACCTTTCTATTGAACTCATCTTAGAATCTTTGTTAAAATTAAGTTCTAGAAGCTTTATATACACAGGCCTTTATCATTTCACCTGGACTGTCTATTCTTGGAAAGGAAAACAAAGAACCACGTCTCCTCCAGTTAGAACTGCTGGGCCCTCCACTGATCTGACCAGCAGTCAGATCCCAACTAGACATTACAAAATTTGTAGCCTCAGAGATTGTTGAGGCCTCAGCAGCTGAATCCTGGCAAGCTGAATGGGAACATGCCTAGAAATGTCTGCAGCACTTCCACTGGTGTTTACATACTGGCATGCAAGTAAATGTTCCGTAACTAGTTTTCCAGAAAGAACTCAATCTATATAAAAATATGTTTTGTTACCTATAATGTTTACTTTATATATTTACAAATATGTTATTATAAGTGGACATATCCACCAGTTTATTATGAGAAAGGTAGATACAGTTTGTTTTATATATATATATATATATATATATATATATATATATATCTCAGAATTTATACATCATAATAAAAACAACATGTATAATACTCTGTTGTAAGTTCCATGTAGCCAATAAGCTCTTATTGAGATTTTACCAAATTTTGCATTTGAATGCAATCTATGACTGTGATTCAACCACCTGACAAATGGTGCTGCATTCTAATTCACTCTTTCTCCAACGAATTTATTGTCATTACCTCTGACATGTGATCTACTATGGAACTATTTCTAATGCCCATACAAATGATGTTAATGACCTGAAACATCTTTGAACTTTGGTACTACATGTGTGAGAACTTCACTGCTTGTTGACATGAGTGACTTCTTTGCTGTTTTAAAATGTACCTGGGACTTGTTTTCATCAAGTAGGGTAAGACACACAGACATAGAAAAGACTGTCATGAAGGAAGAAGCTAATGTTGCAGATCCCTGGAAATAGGAGGCATGAGACACCACACAGAGCCATATGGGGAAGCACTGGGCTCATTCAGGAGACAAGGGTACAAGGGAAAGTATAGGCAAAAGCCTTACATGTGGTTTCCTTAGGAAGGAATGGGCAAGACATGGTAAGAAGTCTTACGTTGGCTAGTTTGAAGAATTCCAGCAGACTCTGGGGTGTAGAGGCTGTCCTGGTACATTTTTCCCTTGCCCCCTCTGCCTCCTAACTGACCCTGTGCTTAGCCATGTGGCCTGGTGTGCCCTATCTTCTTGAGATCCATGAGGATAACTGTTGTGCCCAAATTTTGAGACCCCCCAAAGACGACCACCAGAGTCCAGAGTCAAAGCCAAACAGCAAGGGTCGTTTATTATGAGTTCGAACGACCTCTGTGCACTCGTTGCCGGTGACGCTAAGAGGTCCTGAGCTCAGGATCACAGCACTTTTTATACTCTATTTTGGGGAGGCAGGGACTTAGCATACATCATAGTATCTCGTAACAAATCACTACATACCGTGGGAAAATCAAACAGCAACTCTATAATATGACTGGTGCGCTACAGAGCGGGAAAAAGCTGAGAATAGATTATTGGTTAGATCAAAGGGCTGTCATTCTTTAAACTGCTTAGTTGGCGCTTCTAGGGTACGTGCCCCCTCAGGATTGGCCAGGGTCTCCCTGTCAAGCCGTGGGAGCCAGATGGTTATTATTTCCAGTACCCAAAGCTGGGTGGGGGGTCCGGAGGCAGTCACGTTGTCACATCCAATTCTGGGTGGGGGTTTCTCTGGCGCCAGATGGCTGTTATCTCTCAGCCCAGAGCCTGGTGGGAGTCTAGGAGCGGCCACTCTGCTAGGTTCAATTCTGGGTGGGGGTTGTGTGGTTACAAAGGACCTCCAGAAAGTTTACTGGTAATTTTCCATCTCCTCATGGGTTAGCAAGTAAAGGTACAGAAGCAGAAATAGTGGTTATGGTTATAATTTAGGCATCTCAATAACAAACTATCTTTGCAATGGCCTCACCATACCTAAATAATAATAGAAGCTACATCTGAAGACATTAGGGAAGAGCTGTTCATACATCAGAACTGTAACGACTAAAGAACCGCTTAAGCATTGGCACAGGGTCATCACAGTGAAAGCTTCTACAAATGCTGGTATGACAATTTTTTTTTTAAAGATTTTATTTATTTTATTTGACAGACAGAGATCACAAGTAGACAGCAGGTGGGGTGGGGTGGGTAGCAGGCTCCCTGCTGATCAGAGAGCCCCATGTGGGGCTCCATCCCAGATCCCTGGGATCATGACCTGAGCTGAAGACAGAGGCTTTACCCACTGAGCCACCTGGGTGCCCTGATATGACAAATTTTTAACTCATGTTGACTGAACTTCCAAAGGCCAGTCCTTCACGTAATGCCCAGAGGTCAAGACAAGGATTGTTAGTAATGAACATCCATTTGGACCCCGTGCATTCTCTTGAGGGAAGCCTGGTGCTGCTTGGGCCTCTGGAGTTTATTGTACATGAAGGGATACCTCAATAAAGCTGTGGGGGGGGTGTTATCACCATTGAAGAACATGTTCACAGGGTTGTAAATGAACAAAAACTATACTTCAGAATCTCTGTTACTGAGTCAGTAGCAACTTCATCTAATAATAAACCTCATCTCTGAGCAGGCTTTTAGATTTCCCTCATGACATTTAATAAAGCATGAGAAAAGAAAAGGCACCATCACAGCCTTTTGTGCTGTGTAAGGGAACAGAGGCTTGAGGAATAAGTAGACACATGGCCAGCATATGAGAAACGGGACACTGAAGTTTTGGTGTCTTGATTCCAAAGCCCATGCACTTTTTTTCACATCTCTACTGCCTGGAAAGGACGGTAAATGTCTGCTATGAGTTTGGCATCAATTGTGACCTCAGTCCTTGCTCTAGAGCCTCTGGTGGGGTGAAGGGTGCTTGCCAGGCCCATGACTTCAGCAAACCAGTTCTTGCTCAGCACTCAAGTACTTTTAGCATACCACACTGATGCTTCACTGTTTCCCCTTCCCTCTCTCACAAACTCTCTTGATGACAGGCAGTTTCAAACTTAATCTTCCCACAGTCTTCTGCAGCTCCTTCATGTGGCAGTCAGGCCCTGGGGCAGCCCCATTGCATACCCAGCTCAGGTAGGACTCTGAGAAAGGAGGAGCCTTCAGGCAGAAATTCACTCCAAATTCCCCCAAATGGGATTTAACATTTCACCTCAGATAATGTTGCCAAAAGTGGAAATGCCATTCCCTTTTGGAAAATCTGTCTTCCTCATGTGGGCCAGCCATGGTTTCCATAAGATAAGTAAAAGACACTGTACTATAAAAAAGGCAGCAAAATATGTTTTTCAGAGACTGATCATTAAGGTGGGCCTCTGTCTTCCTTCTGAAGAGGAGGAAAAAATAGGCTGTATGTTGCAAGGTGGAGTGAGGAAAGCTCAGTGATGGGTGAGGAAAAACACCACTTAGGTTCCTATCAAACTGACCAGTTAAAATAGGCTCTTGCTGTCTTGTGTGGACCTTTGGAAGGAAACAAACCTTGGTCATCATTTTAAGCATATATAAATATATAATGAGACAAAATATGTTTGAATTTTTGTTTTCAATCATGTATAGGTGATGAAGTCCCAGAACCTAAGTCAGGTTCGGTGGGGTGAGGAGGTTCGGAGCCGACGACTAAAGAAAGAATTCTTAAGACGTCGTTGGTGCAAAAGGTGATTTATTAGAGCACGGGGACAGGGCCCGTGGGCAGGCAGAGATGCGGCTGCCCCGGGTTGTGAGGGGTGGTTGGTTATATACGCAGGAGTTGGGTAGGTGAGGACAAAGGGTTATTGGGGCAAAGAATACTATCAGGATATTGAAGGCTTAGTTACTATTAAGTAAAGACAATTGAGGGTCTCCTGGTGGAATGTTACATTCCTGCCATCAAACATCCTTGTTAATGAGATTTAGGTTTAGAAGAAATTTAACTTTATTTGCTTTTCCTTCTACCTCCGCCTCCTTCGGTTTTTATGGAGGGGAGGATGACATTTAGGCTTGAGAAACTGAGTTCTGTGTCTTTGGAATTTGGGCTATTGATAAGGTAACTTCTTTGTTTGTAAATCTCAAGGATATTTGCAAACCAAGGGAGACTCCTGTCTTGTAGGATTGTGATCTTAGCAAGTTAACTATTTATCATTTTATGGCAGTCAGGGGTGCCTGAGGAATGCTACACATATGGAGGGGAGCGGATGAAGGGGGGGGGGGTGCAAGGCGCCAGCTTTTGCTTTGTCCTCAGCCAGCCTCCTGCTCCCTCATCATAGGTATGAAATATGTTGCATTTAAAATGGACTTCATTTGCCCTGTCAGCGTCAATATTTTCCTCCGCAAAACCAAATCTGAGACTGCTGAATTGAAAAATGTCACTTAGTCACTCCAGAAACTCCTAGAAATCCATAATCTCCAGATTATCATTTCCATGCCATCAACAGGGAGGGTCTAAGGATCAAGAGAGCTACCTGGCAAGCTCCATGGGTGAATGCAGCACTCAGAGCCTAGGGCTGGACCTTATGAGGAAAAAGATTTCTGAGGGCAGAAGGAAGACACTTGGCACAGGGTCTAAGGTTTCAAGATCAGAGGAGTTGGTAGAGCATCATCACCTGAGCCAGCCATGGCTGGCTGACCATCCCTTCACCAATATTTGTGCTGCTCTGAGTAGGGATGAGGCAAGATATCTTGCTGCAGCTGGCATGAGCACCATGCAAGACTGCCATAGAGCTTCCTTCTGTTTTCTTGTCTTCTCCAACTACCTGTGTGACTTTCTTCCATGACTTTAGCAATTTCACCCACAAAAGTTGGTGAGAAGGCAGATAAATGAAGTCAGGTCTCCAAAGATTGGCCCAGAAACACATTCACACTGAAGAGCAATTTCAAGGGCTAGGGCTGCTACAATAGCATGTTCTAGTATAGTAGAAGTGGAGAGGGCACGGGCTTCAGTATAGCACAAACAGAGATGGGAGTAGAGCCTAGAGCTTAGGTGGTCCTTGCTGCTCCCTTTATGGCCTGGAGGACATCTGTTGGAGTTTCTCTAGTAGGATTTGGAATTCTCAGGCCCGGAATATCTCCCCCTGTGTGTCTTCCCACTCACACTGACATCCTGCAACCTCCCCTCCCACCCCCACACTCCTGGGTGGGACAATGGCAAGGCCTCTGGTATCCCGGTATCTTGTGGGTCTTCTTTAGGAAATGAAAGTTCTTTTGAAACCTCCATTTTTCCTTACCTCCCCCAACCCTGGCATATAATCAGCCACCCACCCAACCCCAGGTCAGCAGCTCTTTCTGCCCATGGGTCCTGTTCCCGTGCTTTAATAAAATTACATTTTTGCACCAGAGACATCTTAAGAATTCTTTCTTGGCCATCAGCTCTGGACCTCACTTATATTTTAAAACTTCATCATTTGGTTCCCAAATGTGGGGCTTTACATCTGGACTCTGAGGTTTGGTCCAAAATTGGTGAGTACTTTGGACTTTGCTCTCCTCTTCTTTTATTCTCATTTCATGAGGACTTTTCAAGGACTATGGTCTTATTGGAACACTGTCATGTTGATTGCTCAGGCTGTAATCCTCTAGCCCATGGCTACTGTACAGGAAGGAAAAGGTCTGACTTTCGGCTGAAAGTTAGTACCCTGGCTGGAATGGTAGTAAGACCCAGAAATTTGATGCCCTCTCTATTCCTCTTCTTATACAAAGTAATTGGTTTTGGGCATGTGACAGCCGCCTGTCACCAGGATGTCTGCCAATCTTAAGACTCCCATGTGAGGTTTCCTCCTGATTGATCTAATGTGATCCCCTCCACATCTTCAGCTAGCCATTCTGGCTGTGGGGCCTCCACTGGGAGCCAGCCAAAACCAGAACCTGATTGAGTTAAAACCCAATGGGGGACCATTTCCTAGCGAAGTTGGCTGTAAGGACCATAATGGCTTAGACCATGACGGATTTCAATCTTTACTGTTTCCTTCCTCTACCTACTCCTTAAAACTACAAAATGGGGTAATTCACCCTTGCAAAATTTTTCTAGTATTTTCCATGGGTTAAAAGTTACAGGGCAATAACAACTTCCAGAGTGTAGGGCTGCATAGTATCTTCTTAGTCCATTCACCAGGCACCAATCTGTAGCTTGTGGTATGATGGGAAAGGGGAGGGAATGATGCTGGGACCCACTCCCCCGCCAGGGCCTTTTACAGCAGGAATGCCTTCACAGGAAGGCAGGATGGTGATCAATAGCAATTTTTGTTGAGGAATGCCTTTGGGCGCTTTTGACACCTGGTACCTCTGACATATCCAACTACCCAGGAATCAGGGGTGAGGGAGCAGAATTTTGGTAATGGACCTTCTTTACTTGTATAGGAACAGGGGATCCTCTTCTTCTGTTCCCAGAAGAAGATACTTTGGGATACTTTGGGATACTTTTTAACCCACTGGAATCGGTTTGGACTGAAAGAATTAAGATTTAAGATTTAAGAAAGAAAAAAAAAATGATCTTCTGTAACACTGAATGGCCTAAGTACCACTAAGAAGAAGTGGCCCATAAATGGGACATAAAGTTTCAGCTCTCAATCAATCGTTAGACTTCTTTTGCAAGGAGAAGGGTAAATGGACTGACGTCCAAGCCTTTATGGCCCTAAATCAGGATCCAGACCTATGGGGTCTCTTGTAACCCCCAACCCGCTTAACAGACACATCCCTGGATATATTTGATGAGGGAGCACTAGACTGGCTGAAGACAAAGCAAAAGCTGGCGCCTTGTGCCCCACCCCTCCATTTGCTCCCCCCCAGTCCTATGTGTAGCATCCCTCAGGCAGCCCGGACTGCCATGAACAGTAAGCAAATAGTTAACTTGCAGAGCTCACAATCCTGCTAGACAGGAGTCTCCCTTGGTTTGCAAATGTCCTAAATCTCACTAACAAAGATTGATAGCAGGATTGTGACATCCCAGCAAAAAGTCTCCCAACTATCTTAATGTTAATGGCTGGTCTGAAGACAACATTGATCAAGCCACAAGGGCAAGGCCTCCGGTAGGCCTCTGATATCCTGGCATCTTGTAGGCCCTCTTTAGCATATGAAAACTCCCGTTAAAACCTCCCTTCTCCTCACCTTCCCCCAACCGCAAGGCATATAACATGCTCTTCCTGCCCACGGGTCCTGTCCCCATGTTTTAATCAACCACCATTTTGCACCAAAGATGTCTCAAGAATTCTTTCTTGGTCATCGGCTCCAGACCTCAGCCCACCGAACCTCACCTAGGTTCTAGAACTTCATCATATTGGGTGATGATTATCTAAATATGCCTATTCCTTTTAATATACCTGGGATGTTGGAGAAATAGCAGGCCAGTCCAAACAAAGAGGACACTGGCTCTATTGCTATTCCTCCTCCTTATAAACCCGAAGACTCCTCTGCTCCCAGGTCAGTTGGACATACCAGGAGTGGGACTCCCTATCTTCCAGGAGCTCCATCTATGGGTTGCACCTTCTTAGGGAAGTTGCTAATGGAGTAGTGGCCATGTCCCATTCTCCATGGCAGATGTGGCTCAGTTAAAACAATTAGGAAGATAATTCTAAAAACACCTCAATTTGTTGAGGACTTTCAAGAAGTATCTATTATGTTTGATTTGACCTGGAAGGATATATATGTCATTTTAAGTCATTTTTGTACCCCTGAGGAAAAGAAACAAATCTGGGAGGGGTTACAAGAGTTCATTGATGAACTGACAAGGAGAGATAGGAAACGTTACCCATTTGGAAGTGCTGCTGTCCCTAGCACCAAACCACACTGAAACTATCAGGAGAATAGTCCAGGGAGAAAAAAATGAGACCATGTGATCACTTGTTTAATAGAAATAATGAAAAAAAAAGGATTTTCTAAACCTGTAAACTTTGATAAACTTCAGGAAGTTACACAGGGAACTAATAAAAATCCAGTTCTATTTCAGGGACAATTGGTAGAAGCCATCTGTGTAAGTATACAGATTTGGACCCAGCCTCACCCGAGGCAGTAACCATACTAAATACACATTTTATAAGCCAATCAACACCTGACATCCACTGAAAACTAACTTAAAATAGCTTTAGGCCCTCAAACTCTCAGCCAGTGCCTACTAGAAGTAGCAAGTGAAGTCTTTAATAGAGATATGTCCTTAAGGCAAGAAAAGAACCGGAGAACTAAATTGCAGGGTAAGATAGAAGCTCAAATAATGGCTGCTGCTATGGAGGATTCCCCACAGCAAATACTAACTAGGGGCAAAAGAAAAGGTCGGTAACAGAACTAGATAAATCCACATGTTATAAATGCAGCCAGATCAGACATTGCAGCAGAGAATGTCCAAACAAACACTCTCCACTAGGGCCATGTCCTGTCTGTAAAGAAACAGGACATCGGAAGAGAGAGGAAGACAGGAACTCACTTCCCTGCCTGAGAGCCAAAACTGGAGGAACTGGCATAATGGGGCCCTGAGTCTGGTCTGTCTCCCTTCGACAAGATACTGAACCCTGGCGTTATCCTGGATGTGGGAGGTAAGTTCATCAATTTTCTTATTGATACAGGAGCCACTTACTCTGTCCTCATTCAGCACTCTGTCCCTACTTGTCTAACCTTAAAATCATTGGCATAGAAGAGGAAACTAAAACATGCTTCCAGACAATGCCCTTAACCTCTAAATATAAAAGTCAGTTGATCACTCATGTTTTTCTAGTTTTTCCATCTTGTCCCACTCCATTACTTAGGCAAGTCTTACTTAATGTATAAACTGTGAGCAGCCAGTTTGCTTTTACTATAGAGGGAGACAGCTTGTCCTCTTTAATGTCTGGAGAGCTAAAACCATACCCTACTATCTCTTCCAATGTGTGGAAGGAAGTAATTTCACAGGTCTGGGACTGTGATATCCCAGAACAGTCTCTTATAGCCCAGCCTTAGTAAAGGTGACCTTAAAAAACCCAACCAATATACCTCATAAAAAACAATACCCTCTAAAACCTGAGGCCAAAGCTGGGTTGCAACCACTTATTGGTAAGTTTCTGACACATGGTATTTTAAAGGCTTGTGATTCTCCTTTTAACACCCCAGTTTTACCAGTAAAAAAGCCAAGTGTGGAATATCATATGGTACAAGACCTAAAAGCTATAAATGAGGCAGTAATGCCTATTCATCCCATAGTACCAAATCCATACACCATTCTCACCCAAGTCCTTGGTGACACCAACTGGTTTACAGTATTTGACTTAAAAAATGCCTTTTATTTTTTTGTATCCCACAAAATGAGGAAATGTGGTCACTATTTGACTTTTAGTGGACCCCACCTTCAAGCCCAGAGGCCAATTAATCTGCAGTCTTGCCACAGGGATTTAAAAATAGTCCTCATCTATTTGGAGCTGCATTTAGCAGAGATCTCTGTGACATATCCTTGTCTGAAGGGACAATAATCCAATATATAGATCGATCCTAATCTGCAGACCTACGAAGGAGAACTCTGATAAAAAATTCTGTAATTTTACTTTTTTTTTGGCAAATAGAGGGTATCATGTATACCCTAAAAAGACACAAATATCTTAACAAAAAGTACAATATTTAGGATACAAATTGACCCCCATATTGTCTACTGGTAGAAAAAAGGCTGTACTAGATCTTGAGCCTCTAACTACAAAAAACAACTGCACTTTTCTAGGTGTGGCAGGTTTTTGCCATCTATGGATTCCTGGATTTGTACCCTTAGCCAAACCATTGTATTAATTAAAGGCCTCAATAAGGAAACCTTGCCCTGGACTAAAACTGAGCAGACAGTCTTTCAAATATTGAAACCTGAACTTTTGTCAGCTCTAGCTTTGGCATTAATAAATTTAGAGAAACATTTTCACTCTACATAGTAGAAAAGCAAAGCCAAGCTGTAGGAGTTCTCACCCAAACACTAGGAAATGAAGCAAGACCTGTGGGCTATTTTTATTTTGAACCTGATAATGTAGCCTAAGGGTGCCTGGCTTCTCTTCAAGTGTCTGCCACACCCTCCTAGTAGAAGAAGCCTAAAAGCACACTATGGGACAATCCCTGACTTCACATCAGATCCAGAGTATCTTAGAGACCAAGAGTCTCCAATGGATGACCAGAGGCTGCTTTACTAAATACCAGGCTATGCTTTTATTTTTTATTTTTTTTATTTTTTAAAAGATTTTATTTATTTGATGGAGAGAGACACAGCGAGAGAGGGAACACAAGCAGGGAGAATGGCAGAGGGAGGGGGAGAAGGAGGCTCCCTGATGAGCAGGGAGCCTGATGTAGGGCTCCATCCTGGGACCTGGGAACATGACCTGATCCAAAGGCAGACACTTAATTACTCAGCCACCCAGGCGCCCCCAGGATATGCTTTTAGATACACCTGAAATCATAGTTAATGTAAGGTTTTATAGGCGAGATAAACACGACAGCAGGCAAAGTGGGTGCAAGGCAAGATTTATTAAAGGCACTCTCCCACGAAGTTTCAGGGCTTGGGAAGGGGAGCCAGGAAAGTTGTGCTGGAAGGAGGTGGGCACCCTCAGGTGAGGTTCCTAGACTCTGGAAAGGGGAGTGGGGGAAGCTGCACTGGGAGGGAGTTGGCAGGGGTCTTTTATCTGTCTCCTGCATAGGTATCGGGTTACCTATGGAGACATGACCAGGGCATACATCCTTTTGGCGGGAGAGTCAAGGGTTAAGGGGAGGGAGGGCAGACTGGAAGAGGGCGGGACCTCACGGCCATTTCCATTGCTCCTCATGCACTCCCGGAGTCCACCAACCCAACATTCCCCAACATTCCGACCTTTTTGGTGTAATAGGGGTGGGGACTCAGATCTGGCTACTTCCTGCTGGCAAAGGGGCATCATCATAGGGTCCTTCAGATGTGGGTAGGCGGGTATAGGGATGCAGAAGGAATTGGTTGCCAGTGACCCTGGAAACCTCGGGGATGGGATCCTGAATGAAGCGAAGAACACAGGGGGCAATAAGTGTTAATAGGCAGAGGAGAATAAGGGGACTTAGAATTGGAAGGAGCCAGGTCGTTAAGGGGGAGAGCCACCACTGAGAGGGGTTTATTCCAGGGCGACGCTGGCCACCAAGGGAGTCGCACATTTTTTCCAGGGCACCAATACTGGTGTGGACTATACCGGATTCATTGATATAATAGCAGCATTCTTCATTGAGGAATAAACAGGTTCCTCCCTTGTCTGCGGTGAGCCGGTCCAGGGCTTTTTGGTTCTGTAGGGCTACCTGGGCCACTGAAGTAATCTGTCATTGTAGGGATGTGAAGGACTCAGCTGAGACTTCCATGGCTGTTCAGAGCTGTACGGATAAATCTCAAGTAGCGTCTATGGAGTGAGCTAGGGCGCTGGTGCTCAGCCAGGTGGCCACTAGGGAAGATGCCAAGGAGACCCCAATAACCAGGGGAAGAAACAGCCCTTTTTTGTCACAGGTGGGGGCGTGGAGAGGATGGCCATTTCCACTAGGACTGACACCCTCTGGGCTGGCAATCTGTGGTGACCAGCTGACTAGCCTGTGTGGTGTCCCCATGGGTCCAAGTTTCCACTAGGGAGAAGTGCCACCTGAACCCAGGGTCACTGGAGGGGCAGCTATGGGGGGGGTAGAAGGAGGAGGGTGAGGAGAAGTGGTGTGGGAAATCTGAAACCGCATTGCCCCCAGGGTTTCGGAAGCCCAGCCTTCCTGTGGTGGGGCTGGTTTTAGATTGGAAATGTGTACCCAACGGGTAGTGTCCTAGGAGTTTTGCCGCTGTGGGAGTTGTGAGAATAACAGTATGGGGGCCGATCCACCTGAGCTGTAAGGACTTTGGGTGAAGTTCTCATAGGAGAACTTGGTCCCCAGGATTTAGGTCCTAGGGGAAGTCTCCGCCCAGGCTGTCAGGGGCGGGGATGAGCCCTTAGGAGGGCTCCTAAGAGGGTCAGATAGGAGAGAGAGGATAGGGAGTGTGGAGGAGAGGCAGGCAGGTTGTGATTAAGTAGGAAGGGCCTGCTATACAGGAGCTCAAAGGGGCTGAGTCCTGATGGGCCAGGAGGGGAGGCCCTAAGGCAGGAGAGCACTAGTGGGAGAAGGGTTGGCCAAGAGAGGCTGGTTTCAAGAGTGAGTTTGGTGAGTTGTTCCTTGAGGAGGCCGTTGGCCCTCTCCACCTTACCCGAGGATTGGGGGTGATAAGGGGATATGGAGTTTCCAGGTGATGTTGAGGCTGTCTGAGATCTGTTGTGTGATGCTGGTGATGAAGGCCAGTCCATTGTCCGATTGTAGAGTTTGAGGGAGTCCAAACCTTGGGATGATGTGCTCAATGAGAACGGCAATGACCACGTCTGCTGTTTCCCCAGTGGTGGGGAATGCCTCGATCCAGCCTGTGAAAGTGTCATAAGAGTTAGTAGGTATCTAAAGGTTTTGTGTTGAGGCATGTGAATGAAGTCAAGTTGCCAGTCCTCGCCTGGCTGATGCCCGCAGAGCTGGTAGGTGGGTCCCAGTCTGCAGAGGCCGCCCTGGGCATCGACCACAGAACAGGTTCTGCAGGCCTGGTGTACCTCCTTAATGGTCTTTTGGAGAAGGGTGGTGAAAGAGAGGTCAAAGAAATTGGTAGAGGGCCTTTGGACTGATGTGGAGAGACTGGTGGATGTCAGTAATGAGGGTGTGGATTAGGCTGTTCGGGAGGGCAATTTTGTCCTGGACAAGAATACCATCCCTTGTCATCCAACCTGCCACCCTATGTTTTATGGGCCTGAGTCTCCTCATCAGTGTACAAGGGACTGTGAGGAGTGTTGAGAAACAGGAGAGGGGCTGGAGAGAAGTTTAAGGCTATCTGTCAGGCAGTAGAGTCAGCCTTGTTGTTCCCCAAAGAGATGGGGTCATTGGAGGCCTTATGGCCATGGCAGTGGACAATAGCCACCTTGGGGTAATTAGAGGCCCGTTAACTATGGAGGTTCCCTTGGTCGTAAGAAATCCCTTTTCTCACCAGAATACAGAGTGAGTGTGAGTAATAAGGAAAGCATCCTTGGAGTCAGTATAAATAGTGACCCGTTGTCCCTCAAATAAGTGAAGGGCCCTGGTGAGAGCCACGAGTTCTGCCTTTTGAGAAGTAGTCCAATGGGAAGGGGGGCCGCTTCTAGGACTGCATCCAGGGTGGCCACGTGTCGCCATCTATCTGGAGCTATGAGGGAGCTCCCATCCAGGAACAGAGTGTGATCGGGGTCAGGCAGCAGCCGGTCTGAAAGTCCTGGATGGGAGGGAGAGAGTTCTTCCAGGAATTGAGAGCAGAAATGGGAAGGAGTGTGGGTAGATGAAGGTGTCGGCAAGAGAGTGGCGGGATTTAGGTGAGGGGAGACAGAGAGTGTGACCTGGGGGTATTCTATGAACAGCAGGTGATAGAGTTGGAGACGGGAAGGAGTGAGTTGTGCCAAGGATTTGTGGCTGACTAAGTCCATCAGTCGAGTGGGGGAGATGACCATGATGGGCTGTCCTAAGGTAAGTTTGAGAGCCTCCTTTGTCAGAGAAGCGGCTGCCGAGGGGCCCTGAGGCAGGGCTGCCAGCCCTGGGCAGTGACATCTAGTTGCTTGGGGAGTTAATGAGGATAAGAAGACCCTGCTGCCAAAGGCGGTGGCTGATAAACTTAAGTCCTCACTGCTGGGTTGCTACTACAGCTCTGGAAATGTCCCATACCTGCGGGTATACAGAGGTGAGACAGTCTGGGATAGAGGATGAGTCAGAGGGGAGTAGAGGGAGGATGAGGTGAGCAGAAGTCAAGGGAGAGGGAGAGAGATGAATGGTGGCCTGACGTTTGTGGAGGATGTCCCAGCCTAATAGGGGAACAGGGCAGGAAGGGATAATGAGGGAGTGTGAGAAAGGGAACCCATCCAGGCTGCAGGTAAGGGGTGGGCTGGCCTTTGGAGTGGAGGAAGTACCATCAATTTCCATAACTGCAACTGGGGAGGGACGAGTAGGATCCAAGTAGGAAGGCAGGACAGAGTGTCCTGTGTCCAACAGAAAGGAAATGGACTTACCCATTACCTGGAGTGTGACCCTGGGCTCAGCATGGGTGAGAGGGATGTCCGTGTCTGGGCTCCATCGGTCATCCTCCAATCTGAGAAGTTGGAAGGCAGGACTTAGTGTATCAGGGTCTCCCCCCAGGCTGAAGCAGTCCAATTTCCAGTGGCCTATCATGTGGCATTGAGGGCATGGCCTAGTAGGAGGTTTGGATTGGGGCATTGACGGACCCAGTGTCCCTTGGCTCCGCACTTGAAACAGGCCCCTGGAGGGATGTTATGTGCTCCCTTCTGTTGACTCCTAGAACCTGCCGGACTCAGGGCTGCTACCAGGGCTTGGGTCTGCTGTTGAACCTTCTGTTGTGAGTCTGGCTTGGCGCTTAAGTTCTGCTGCCTCCTCTCGGGAGTTAGACTTTAAATGCCATTTTCACCAGATCATAAATGGGAATTTGAGGGCCCTCCTCCACTTTTTTTAATTTTTTCTGAATGTTGGCAGCTGACTGAGAAATAAAGTGATAGCTAAAACAGTCGCTCCTGCCGGAGAGGCCAGGTCTAGGCGAGTGTATTGATTCAGCGCCTCAGGAAGTCAGTTAAGAAACATGGCCGGGTTTTCATTGGGTTCCTGAATGATTTCCCTTCACAAACCTTCTACAGCTTTCCTTTGCATTCAGGTTTTGTCCGAAACAACCATCTCATTTAGGACAAAATTACTTCCTTTTACATTCAACAAAATGTAGTCCCATTCTTTAAATCTTTCTTACATATCTTCTACTTTCCTACATACAGAGTGGCTTCCTTTATTTCTATCAGTCTTACAGTTAGCAGAATTTTGTACTCTTAGAAACACCTTAACCTCTAGTCAGTTATTAATCAGTTGTGAACAGTTATAACAGAATTCTTAGATGCCAATTTATGAATCAGTTAAGCACAAACCAAGCTTACTAACAGATTCAAATATTCTTATTTTCTTTGCTGTAAGAAGTCAAAAGCACAAACCTATGTTCAGTAATCAATGACTTGGCATTTTATTCTCTTTGGAAAAGACCTAAATAGCCAACAAATTTAACTCCATTTGTCATCCAAGCAAAACTTAAAACTTTCAGGTTACCAAAGACTTTGAAAGCTATCTCAGCAATTACCCATTAAAACTTTGAGACAGACAATTAACCATCAGTTTAGTCATTTCTTTGCTAACAGATTTTAACAAATAACATGAGCTTATTTGACCTTCAGTAAACTTTGAAGTTTCAGGTTTCCTGTGGATAACTTTGTCAGGAGTTTGGATAGGAGTGGGGAGGGGGAGGGGCTGACGAGGGCACCGGTTCAGAAATCCTGAACTTGAGGGACCTTGGGGTAAGGGAGCGCGGTAAAGAGGAGGAGGAAGAGGAACCAGGGGCCCTCTTGGTGGGTGGGTGAAGCTCTCCTGGGGTTCAGAGAGGGTAGACAGGGAGGAGAGGTCCGGGTCATTGAGAGCAGTGGGTGGCAGGGTAGTAGGAGGGGAGTGGGCCAAGAGCACCTGTGAAGTGGAGCAGTGAGAGCAAAGAGGCGAGAGCGCAGAGTCCAGAAAGCCTGGATGTAAGGGACCTTGGCCCATCAGCCTTGGTGTCTGCTGAGGTTATTTAGTTCCATGAAAATCTGATAATTAAAAGTGCCTTCCGGAGGCCATTGGGACTGATTGTCTAATCGGTATTGTGGCCAAGCGATAGTACAGTAATGTCGTTTTTGCAGGTCCTGGTCCAATTCCAGGGTTTTAAGATTGGCCAAAAGGCCTAACACACCCCTGGGATATTTTAGGGTCGAATTTGGATTGGGAGGTCCCCATGATTCATTGCCAGGCAACCCTAGGGCTAGAGGAAGGCATTCTCTCATCCACCACTGAGTTGCGGAAAAACTGTGTCGACTACCATAGAGGTTAGGACATCTCCAAGCCTCTCAGAGTCACAGATGTCACCTGGTGACCAACGGGGTCCACCCTGACGCGGCCGCGATTAGGGCAGGGCTTTCTGGATGGAAGCGCAGAATCAGGGGAAACTCACCATGGCTTCAGAAGTTCCTTTGGGACAGGCAGGTCTATGTTCGGCTAGGGAGAGGAGAGAGCCTCCTCACCAGGGTGGGGGCTCAACTCCTCCCCGGTTTCGGGCACCAAATGTAAGGTTTTGTAGGCAAGATAAACACAACACCAGAGGAAGTGGGTGCAAGGCAAGATTTATTAAAGGCACTCTCCCGTGTAGTTTCAGAGCTCCGGAGATGGGGAGGGCGTTTGCACCCTCGGGTGAGGTTCTGTGACTCTGGAAAGCAGAGTGGCGGAAGTAGCAGTGGGAGGGAGTTGGCAGGGATCTTTTATCTGTCTCTTGCATAGGTATCGGGTTGCCTATGGAGAAGTGACCTGGGCATACATCCTTTTGTTGGGAGAGTCAAGGGTTAAGAAGGGGGTGGGGGTAGACTGGAAGACGGGTGGGACCTGGCGCCGGTGGCGGTCTTTTCTATTGTTCCTCCTGCACTCCCAGGGCCCACAGACCCAACAGTTAAAACTTGTCAAACTTTAAACCCAGCTACTCTTATGTCTGCACCTGAACATTGTACCTCTAGAACATAACTGTTCAGAGATCATTGATCTCCTCTGTTCTAGCAGGCTAGATTTAAAAGACTCCCTTATTAAAAATGCAGATTATAATTGGTTTACTGATGGAAGTAGCTTCATGGATAAAGGAGAGAAAAAGGCTGGAGGTGCTATAGTTAGTATGATTAAAAAACTATTGAGGAAAAACCTGTTCGAATCAAAAATTCTGCCCCAAAAGCTTAAATAATAGTACTCACCTGTGCTCTTCAATTGGCAAAAGGTCTAAAAATTAACATTTATTCTGAGTCCAAATACGCCTTTCTGATAGTACATGCTCATAGAGCTATTTGGAAGGAAAGTGTCTTGCTATCAAGCCATAATCCCTAATCAAATGTGGGCCTGAAATCATTACCCTTCTTGAGACTGTACACCCACCTGAGGAGGTATCTGTGATTAATCTCAAAGGATATCAAAAGGATACGACCCTAGAATCTAAAGGAAACAATTTAGCAGACCATGCAGCCAAAAGCACAGCAAAAGATAAACAGATATTAAGCCTATACCAGTCTTAACTCCTACGGAATCCATAACTCTGCTCTGTTCAGACCAAGAAGTTCACATAGCTCAGAAGTGAGGATACACTAAAAATACACAGAACTGGCTTGTTCACAATGAGGGAAATGTGTTTATACCCAAAATAGTGAATGGAAGGTAATATAGGGCCTACACCAGGCTACCCATTTGGGCAAATTAATTTATATTTAATTAAAAGTGTTTGTTTGATGAGGGAGCAGGAGGCTGGCTGAAGACAAAGCAAAAGCTGGCAACCGGCATCCCCTCTCCACCTGCTCCCCTAGGTAATGTGTGTGACTGCCAGAAAGGAGAAACAAATAGTTAATTTGCAGAGATCACAATCTGGCAAGACAGAGTCTCCCTTAGTTTACAAATGTCCCAGAGATCTACAAACAAAGAAGTAACCTTATCAATAGCACAATTTCCAGAGGGAAATACCTCAGTTCCTCAAGCCTTAAATAAAGTTAAATTTCTTCTAAACTCAAATCTCACTAACAAAGACACTTGATAGCGGAAATGTGAATGGCTTTCCAAAAGACAACACTGACCAAGCTGCAAGGCCTAGGGTATCCTGGCACCTTGTAGGCCCTCTTTAGCATATGAAAGCTCCGTTGAAACCTCCCTTCCTCTCACCTTCCCCCAACCGCAAGGTATAGAACCTGCCATCTCTCACAACCTGGGGCAGCAGCTCTTCCTGCCCACGGGTCCTGTCGCCGTGCTTTAATAAACCCCATTTTGCACCAAAGATGTCTCAAGAATTCTTTCTTGTTCATCAGCTCTGGACCTCAGCCCACAGAACCTCACCTAGGTTCTAGAACTTTATCATGTTGATAACTTCACCAGCTGGATTAGAGGCCTTTCCATGAAAAATTGAAAGAGCCATAGAAGTAACTAAAATTTTGTTGTGAGAAATTATTCCTATATTTGGCCTTCCTCAATCTCTTCAAAGTGACAATGGTCCTTCTTTTACCACTCAAATAACTCAACAAATAGCCCAAACCTTAAGAATTAAATATTTCTTGCATTCATCCTGGCATCCACAATTCTCCAGGAAAGTAGAGAAGAGTAATCATACTCTAAAATGCCATCTTGTTAACCTTAGTCTAGAAAGCCAGGAAGATTGGGTTACTCTCTTGCCAGTAGAACTTCTCAGGATAAGAACTGTTTCAAAACAACCTCCAGGACTTAGCCCTTTGGGGTTATTTGATAGAAAAAACATTTCTTTCTATAGATCTGTCATTAGATGAAGATTATAATGCCTTATTAAATTACTCACTGAAAGCTGGCTTAATTCATAAGTTACTCAATGAATATACTAGCCATGTACTCCCCAAATCTTATTTAATTATAACTGAAAACTCAAGTCCTCTAAATCCCAGAGACATGGTTTATTTAAAAAATTTGAAGTCGGATACAGCAGGAAACCTAAATCCAAAATGGAAAAGTCCATATCGGGTCATACTATGTACTCCCACTGCGGTAAAACTAGAAGGACATTCTTCATGGGACCATATATCTAGAATAAAACCACTACCTCCTTCACAGGCAGCCAGTGAGCAAACTAATGGTGTCTTACTCCTGTGAACCCACAGAAGACCTCAAACTACTCTTCACATGAAAATAAAGATTGTATATGTTCTCCTTATTTTCCTTTCATCTATTTTAACAGACTTTAACTTTCTACAGTGGACACAGCATTATGCTGAACTACAAAATCAAACAGTTGTTGGGTATGTGGAATTTGCCTATGTCAAGTATGTCTGGGTTACCCTGGTGGGTTTTCCCTTTATAGGGCACTGATTGGCACACTCTACATGATTATGTTTCAGAAATAATATATAGAGATAGTATGTATCAGGATAAATCTATCACTAATCAAATGTTTCTTCCTGGCCCATGGTCAGTAAGACATGGAGGTTTACCAGGACATAACCAAACTTTTTCATACTCTCAAACTACTAAAATTTTAACTGACAAACCCACAAATTAATACCCACCAACCAGTGCCCAAGCTACAAAATCCTACTTATCGCTATACTGAGGATGGCATATATCAAATTTAGGATACATATTTGTGGATCACATCCACTATCAGACAGCTCAGCCAAAAGCAGTTTTATGCTGGGAGCAGAGAAATTATATATATGATACTTGGGCAAATAACATACGACATCTAGGATGGCTATCGTTAGAAGCATATTCCCAAAGAATAGTACTCTGGACTACTGTCTGGTTTTCTGCTGATTGGGTAAGGTGACCTGGCATCAGATGGCTAGCTCCAAAGGGAGCCCACTGGATATTTGGAACTAACCTGTGGCCCTGGTTTCCTCTGGGGTGGAAAGGTTGCTGTACTTTAGGTTTTGCCTGGATTCATGGACAAATTACTAAAACCAACATTATTTCAGCTAATCTCTCCAATTTAAAGCAAAGATGAACAAAATCTGTTTTTATTTTTTAAAAGATTTTATTTATTTGTGAGAGAGCACACAAGCAGGCAGTGTGGCAGGCAGAGGCTGAAAAACCAAAAGAAACCCCCTGGATAGAAGTGCATTTTTATCCTGTTAACCAGCTAGTTTCGCTTCTGTATGAACACTTGCTTTATTCGCGCGCGCGGGCTAACCGGCCAGTTCTGCTTCTGTAAGACTGCTTTGCTGAACCAATCCGCTGGCGCCAAGTATGCCTGTTCAAACTGTCAACCAATCAGCTCAGCCCCACCCGAAACTTGTTTGTATCTGTCTATAAAAACCCTGCACCAACCCAGTTCTAGACCTCTCGGCGTTATCGGCAATGAGCGGCGCAGAGGTACAGGTTCGAACCTGCAATAAACGACCCTTGCTGCTTGGCTTTGACTCACGTCTCTGGTGGTCTTTTTAAGGTGGGAGTAATACTCAGTTGGTATTTCAAGGCGGAGAGAGAAGCAGGCTCCCTGCTGAGCAAGGAGCCAGATTTGGGACTTGATCCCAGGATCCTGGGATCATGACCTGAGCTGAAGGCAGCAGCTTAATGGACTGAGCCACCCAGGTGTTCCAGACACAATCTGTTTTTTTTTTTTTTTTTTAAGATTTTATTTATTCATTTGACAGAGAGAAACCACAAGTAGACAGAGAGGCAGGCAGAGAGAGAGAGGGGGAAGCAGGCTCCCCACTGAGCAGAGAGCCCGACGTGGGACTCGATCCCAGGACCCTGAGATCAGGACCTGAGCCAAAGGCAGCAGCTTTAACCCACTGAGCCACCCAGGCGCCCCCACAATCTGTTTTTAAATGCTATGATCACTTATCCATTTTTGCTCCATCTGTAGGGCTAGAGAATGTCATTTGGCATGTAGAAGCCCGTAATAAATACACCAAGAAGGCACTCAGTGATTCACTAAATCCCATCTACTCACTTAATAATTAAGTTGAACAGATGCACAAGGTAGTCCTACGAAATAGAATGGACTTAGATGTCCTAACAGCATTACTGGGTGGCACGTGTGCAATTATCAAAACGGAATGTTGTGTGTATGTTATTCCCCAATAATGGGGTTGGTGATTAAAGGAGCAAGACTGATATAAAGCAAAGGTCAAGCAAAGCTTTATTTCACGCCAAGCATAAAGAATTTAACCAAATGTTTGGGGATGCACCTCTTACAAGAGAGGGCAACCCATCTCTGTTTCAGTCTAGCTTTTAAGGGCAAAGGCCATGGGGTTGGGCCTGGCCACACACAGGTGACCAATGAGATTTTAACACACACAGGAAACTCCACCGTGATGCTAGGTGACCAGTTGAGTTACAATTTACCCTAGTAGACATTTGACCCAGCCTATTACACCTTGATTAGGAGTGGCGCCAAAAAGGCTCCCAAAGGGCTGGGTGGGGGGGTTATACTCCTTGGTAGCCAGAGAGACATATGCAACACCCCACTGATTCATGTGGCAGGCCCCTGGCCAGGGCGGCCTCCGCCATTAAAAGATGGCGCCTGGCTACTTGCCAGGTTAGGATTGCCTCGTGAGACTAAGCGGAACGCCCAAAAAGGAAGTAAACAGCATTGGTTGCTAGCGAAGTTGTTCGTTTAGGTGCACAGCCTGATTCGCTCCCTCTTGTACCCTGCTTGCTGATTGGTCATGTAAGCGTATATAAGTGTGTAGACTTGCAGAAATAAAAAGAGAGAAGAGAGAGAAGATGCATCCGAACCAGGGCGTCTTGTCGTCCTTGCGGGGCGAGGGCGATACTGACCCACCCTTGTATCTGGGCCTTGTTACCTGTAGCTGGTTTCTGGGACTTAGTTTTTAAGTGAATCCCCTGGGGGAAGGGGAGCAGGGACAGTTTAAGGGTTAAACAACAAAGTTACTGTTTAACCTCAATGGAAGCCTCTGGCTAAAATAAAAATATAAAATAGGTCCTTACAGTGTATATCCCAGATTATCACAAAAATGTCACCAGACTAATAAAAGATATTAATACCCAAATTGGGGCTCTACAAAATCCTTTCTCTCTCAGTAATTGGTTAAGTTCCTGGTTTAAAGGAGGATTATGGTCAATGATAAAAGATCTCTTTGTTGGACTTTTCATTCTTATAGCCTTACTAATCTTAATGTGTTGCCTTCTTCAGTGTGTTTCTTTCTACCTGGTGTTAAGAAACCTGCTGCTACAATGACTTCACATTGCCAGATGATACTGTTGTGCCCTAATAATGGGTCCGTGATTAAAGGAGCAAGACTGATACAAAGCAAAGGTCAAGCAAAGCTTTATTTCGCGCCAAGCATCAAGAACCTAACCAAACGTTTGGGCTGCACCTCTTCCAAGAGAGGGCGACCCTTCTCTGTTTCACAGGCTAGCTTTTTTTTTTTTTTTTAAGATTTTATTTATCAGAGAGAGAGAGAGGGAGAGAGAGCCAGCACAGGCAGACAGAATGGCAGGTAGAGACAGAGGGAGAAGCAGGCTCCCCGCTGAGCAAGGAGCCCCATGTGGGACTTGATCCCAGGATGCTGGGATCATGACCCGAGCCGAAGGCAGCTGCTTAAAACTGAGCCACACAGGTGTCCCACAGGCTAGCTTTTTAAGGGCAAAGGCCATGAGGTCTGGCCTTGCCACGCACAAGTGGCCAATGAGATTGTAACACACACAGGAAACTTCACAGTGATGCTAGGTTACCAGTCGAGTTACAATTTACCCTAGTAGACATTTGAACCAGCCTATTACACCTTGACTGAGATTGGTGCCAAAAGGGTTCCCAAAGGGTGGGGCCCATACTCCTTGGTAACCAGGGTGACAGTATGCATGCCCCCTACTGATCGGATGTCTCCACCTGGCCTGACCCACCTTTGTATCTGGGCTTTGTTACCTGTAAATCCCCTGGGGAAAGGGGAGCAGGGACAATTTCTAAATAGGTCCTCACAATACTGTCAGCAGCATTGGATTCAGCTGCCTCCATCTTTTGTGACTCCCCTACACATTCCCCAACTGACCAATGTTGACCTGAGTAGGTAGGGACAACTCTACTATTCAGCAGGAAGAATTTACAGAAGATGAGACCTTCCACCTTCAACAACCTTAAAGATTTAAGAGTCAAAATTTTTCCTGGGGGAAATGATGAGGGAACAGAAGCCTAGCTGAGGATAAAACAGAAACTGCAACCTTTCCTCCCAACCCCATTCCTGGGTGGAACATGTGTGACATTCTTCCAGAAATCTTCCAACTATTTTAAAGTTAATCCCTTGCTAAGAAGGGAAAAACAACCTTGACAATGGCAAGGCCTCTGGTATCCCTGAATCTTGTGGGTCTTCTTTAGCATATGAAAGTTCTTTTAAAACCCCTCTTTTTCCTTGCCTCCCAGGGCAGCATCTCTTTCTGCCCATGGGGCCTGTCCCTGTGCTTTAATAAAATCACCTTTTTGCACCAGAGACATCTTAAGAATACTTTATCAGCCATGGGCTCTGGACCTCACTAATATTCTAAAACTTCACCTCGGCCTGCTCAGTGAATGTGGCACACTCATGCACGGGAGCCCGAACTTTCCACCACTGCCTTTGCAGGTATATCTTCTCAGTCCTGGGCTATCTCCCCCAGCAGACATGAGACAGTTGTGGCAAGTCGATCTAAATCATGTAAAGTTTTCCAACGAAATAAACACAACATCAGGTGAGGTGGGTGTAAGGCAAGGTTTATTAAAGGTTCTCTCTGGTGAAGCTTCAGGGCCCAGGTGAAGGGGAGCTGAGAAAGCTGCACCTGGAGGAGGTGGGCACCCTCGGGCGAGGTTCCGCAACTCTGGAAAGCAGAGTGGGGGAAGTCACGCCCAAGGCAGGGAGGAGGGGGCTTTTAAGGGGTCTTGGGGAAAGCTCAGGGGTCTTTTGGCAAGTTTCCCTTATTCAGATATCCCGCCTGCTGGTCGGGATCCCATTGGTCCACAGGAGCCCAGGGCGGGGGTCTCAGATTCCTGCTTGGGCCTTTGTTCTCCTGTCTGAGCTCAGGTCTTGTGGCGGGAATTTTCGCCATCTTTAGTAGCCCTTCCTGCCAGCCCAACACATTCTGTGCACACAGTCCACGTTTTCAGGCATCACTCCCTTGTACCTACTAATCCATAGAGATCTAGCTGTGCCAGGTGACACAAAAATGAAAACCTGGTTGATCATTTAAGAAAGTCAAATTCTTTATGAATCACATAACATATTAACATTTTTATATTAATTATGTTATGATCGATTTATTATATAATATATATGATGATTATATGATGATAATTAATATTATCATTATTATATAAAATGATTCCTAAGTTTACTGTGCCCAGATTGCAGGGTTTAAATTTGTTTTTGAAACAGTGTCCTTAAGTGTCCTTTCAGTGAGCAGACTCTGGGGAGCACACAAGCTGCTAAACAGAGCCAACCCTGGCAGGGAGGTTATTGACTAAATCTCTAGTGATTTCCCTACACCACACCAACACCATCTCCTCAACTGCGAAGTGAGGAAGGTACTTGTTAAATACCCCCAAAAATGGGTACCCCAATAATTGGTCCGTGATTAAAGGAGCGAGATTGATACAAAGCGAAGGTCAAGCAAAGCTTTATTTCATGCCAAGCATCAAGAATCAGACTGACCGGGGCGCCTGGGTGGCTCAGAGGGTTAAGCCTCTGCCTTTGGCTCAGGTCATGATCTCAGGGTCCTGGGATCGAGTCCCACATCGGGCTCTCTGCTCAGCAGGGAGCCTGCTTCCTCCTCTCTCTCTCTCTCTGCCTGCCTCTCTACCTGCTTGTGATCTCTGTCTGTCAAATAAATAAATAAAATCTTTAAAAAAAAAAAAAAGAATCAGACTGACCGTCAAACAGATGGGTTGAGGCTGCCCCTCCCTGCTTTCCAGACTAACTTTTATAGAGCAAAGGCCATGTGGTTGGGCCTGGCACACACAGGTGGCTAATTGAATTACAATTCACCCCACAGTAGCCATGAAAACTAGCCCATCACCTTGGTAGCTAGGAGACAGTATGCGCCCCCACTGATCAGATGCCTCCAGCTGGCCTGACCCACCCTTGTATTTGAGCTTTGTTACCTGAGGCTGGTTTCTGGGACTTGTTTTTAAGTCCCCTGGGGGAAGGGGAGAAAGGGAACAGGGACAGTTTAAGGGTTAAACAACAAAGTTATTGTTTAACCTCAATAGAATCCTCTGGCTAAAATAAAAATATAAAATAGGTCCTTACAGTATTAAAGCAGGACAGGAACAAGCATGGATGGCCAGGCTCTGGCCTTTACAACAAACCAGGCAGTGCTCCCAGAGAAGAAAGGTACCTTGTAAGCACCACTCAATACTGCCACGCATATTAAAAGCCAGGAGGTTGTGGAGAACACATGGGGTGAACACTCATTTGTGAGAATTCCAAGCAGTTTATACAAATACACAAACTATATTCAAACTTGATAACTTTATCTGCAACTAATAAATTAAAACAAATGCATACTTGGGGGAGGAGTCAAGATGGAGAAGAAGTAGCAGGCTGAGACAACATCAGGTAGCAGGAGATTGGCTAGACAGCTTATCAAACAACTACGAACACCTACAAATCCAACAGGAGATCAAAGATAAGAAGATCAACAATTCTAGAAATAGAAAATTGACCACTTTCTGAAAGGTAGGACCCGCAGAGAAGTTAATCCAAAGCCATGGGAAGATAGATCACAGGGGGAGGGGCCAGCTCCCAGCAAGCAGTGGAACAAAGGAGCACAAAATCAGGACTTTTAAAAGTCTGTTCCACTGAGGGACATCACTCCAGAGGCTAAACCGGGATGAATCCCATGCGGGTTCAGTGTGGCTCCAGGTCCCGCGGGGTCACAGAAGAATTGGGGGTGTCTGAGTGTCACAGAGCTCACAGGTTTTAGAGTAGGGAGACTGGCTACAGAGACAGAGCCGAGGAGTGAGCTCCCAACTTGGGGTTACCTTGAACTGTAATCCTTGGCACAGGTCACTGCTCTGTGAGTGGGGTCCCCACAAGATCCATGGAGACCCCCCCTGGAAGAGCTCAGGAATCTGGTGTTCAGAGACTCCAGGCGGAGCTCCATGCCAGAGACAGAGACGCTAGGTCACGGGGTGGGTGAGCTTGGAGCATAGCCGGAGGCCAGGGAGACAGGAGTGATTGAGCATTTTTCTTTGAGGGTGCACTAAGGAGTGAGGCACCAAGCTCTCAGATCCTCTGGGCCAGAGACTGGGAGGCTGTCATTTTTATTCCCGTCCTCCAGAACTGTACGGAAAGCATTCAGGGAACAAAAGCTCTCAAAAGTGAACCCTAGGAGATTACTTAGCCTGGTCCCTGCTAAGGGAGATGCAAATCTGCCTTAGGCAAAGACACTAGAGAATCACTACAACAGGCCCCTCCGCCAGAAGATCAACAAGAAATCTAGCCAAGACCAAGTTCACTTACCAAGGAGAACAGTGGAATTCCAGAGGAGGAGAAAGCAAAGCATGGAATTCATGGCTTTCTCCCCATGATTCTTTAGTCTTGCAGTTAATTAATTATCTTAATTTTTTTCTTCTGCTAATTTTTTTTAACTTTTACCCTTTCCTCTTTTAATGTTTTTTTAAACTAATTTATCTTAAGAATACCTTTCATTAAAAAATAATATTTTTTGAACCTTCATTATTATAGTCATATTTTATCCTTCATTGTATTTAATTTTATTTTTTGTATACACATAGGGATTTTTCATCTAAAAAACTTGGGGTCAACTTCTTCTAATAGATCAAAATATACCCTAAATCTAGCTCTGGGCTTGTTTTAGTCTCCAACCCAAGCAAATTCTCTCCACTTTATTTTTCTTTATTCTCCCAACCAACTTACTTTATCAACTCCTTTTTTAGAAATTAAAAAAAATATATTTTTCCATCTTCATAGGCGTATTCCATCCCTTCATTGTGTTTACCCTTATATATGTTTTTCATTCTTTAAAATTTTAGGAGGTAGTTTCTTCTAAGAGACCAAAATACTCCAAAACTAAGTGGGTAACCCTGTTCTAGTCACCAGTCTAATATATATAGATAGATAAATATCTATCTATATATATTTTCTTTTTTATATTTTTTCTTTATTTGTTTTCTTTTCATAATTTTTTTTCTCAACTTCTTTTTATCCTCTTTATCCACCCCCCACCCCCCCACGATTTGGGGTCTCTTCTGATTTGGTTAAAGCACATTTTCGTAGCATCTTTGCCAGCCTTTTAGTATTTTATTTTCTCCTTCATATATTCTTATCTGGACAAAATGACAAGGCGGAAAAACTCTCCAAAAAAAAAAAAAAAAAAAGAACAAGAGGCAGTACCAAAAGCTAGGACCTAATCAATATGGACATTGGTAATATGTCAGATCTAGAGTTCAGAATGACGATTCCCGAGGTTCTGGCTGGGCTCGAAAAAGGCATGGAAGATATTAGAGAAACCCTCTCTGGAGAAATAAAAGCCCTTTATGGAGAAATAATAGAACTAAAACCTAACTAAGTTGAAATTTAAAAAGTTATTAATGATGTGTGATAAAAAATGGAGGCTCTTACTGCTAGGATAAATGAGGCAGAAGAGAGAATTAGTGATATAGAAGACCAAATAACAGAAGAAAGAAACTGAGCAAAAGAGAGACAAACAAATACTGGACCATAAGGGGAGATTCAAGAGATAAGTGATACCATAAGACAAAACAACATTAGAATAATTGGGATTCCAGAAGAAGAATAAAGAGAGAGGGGAGCAGAAGGTATATTGGAGAGAATTATTGTAGAGAATTTCCCTAATATGGCAAAGGGAACAAGCATCAAAATTCAGGAGGTGCAGAGAACCCCCCTCAAAATCAATAAGAATAGGTACACACCCAGTCATCTAACTGTAAAATTTACAAGTCTTAGTGACAAAGAGAAAATCCTGAAGGCAGTCCGGGACAAGAAGTCTGTAACATACAATGGTAAAAATATTAGATTACCCTAAACATACAAACGTAGTGATCCGAAGGGGCACATGCACCCGAATGTTTATAGCAGCAATGTCCACAATAGCCAAACTATGGAAAGAACCTAGATGTCCATCAACAGATGAATGGATCAAGAAGATGTGGTATATATATATATATATATATATATATATATATAGCCATCAAAAGAAATGAAATATTACCATTTGTGATGACGTGGATGGAACTAGAGGGTATTATGTTTAGTGAAAGAAGTCAATCAGAGAAAGACAACTATCATATGATCTCCTTGATATGAGGAAGTGGGAAGTGGAGATGCAATATGGGGGTGTTGGTGGGTAGGAAAAGAATAAATGAAACAAGATGGGACTGGGAGGGAGACAAACCATAATAGACTCTTAATCTCACAAAATAAAATGAGGGTTGCTGGGGGGAAGGGGATCAGGAGAGGGTGGTGGGGTTATGGATATTGGGGAGGATATGTGCTATGGTGAGTGCTGTGAAGTGTGTAAACCTGGCGATCACAGACCTCTATTCCTGGGGCCAATAATACATTATATGTTTATAAAAAATAAATAAAAAATAAATAAAACAAATACAAACTTAACTTCAGATATTATTGGGGCACCTCAGTGGCTCAGTGGATTAAGCCTCTGCCTTCATCTCAGATCATGATCCCAGGGTCCTGGGACTGAGCCCTGAAAAGGGTTCTCTGCTCAGCAGGGAGCCTGCTTCCCCCATTCCTCTCTACGGGCTTCTCTGACTACTTGTGATTGCTGTCTGTCAAAGGAATAAATAAAATCTTAGGAAAAAAACATTTCACATTCTATCATTACGGTTATGGAAAAGCCACAACCTTCTATTAATCTGTAAGTGTTAATCATGAGTCTTTAGAGAATAAGCATATGTCTTCAACAGGTTTCCAACAATATTCAATTTCAACTTCGGGTTTAAATACCTGAATTTCTTCTCCTTTCCCATATGACTAGATATAGCACTTCATTTTTATCAGTAGTTTCACTGAACTGGTTTCAATAATTTAATAATTATAGGCTTTCCAATAATGGTTCCAGAAGGCTAGGTGATTCCCTTCTGTAGAAAACAAATATAAGCAAGTGTAGGGAAGGTGTTTATTATTTAGCTTTTAGGATAAAATTTGTAAAATGATTAAAAATCCCAGCCATTTAAAGGCATTTGATACTGACTAGAGGCATATAACAAATTTAGAAGTGTTTATTTAAAAAAATTACAGGAGCTCCAAGTAAGAATGGTGGAAGACAATAATTTTCTTGCCTAGAACTTCTAACTTTTCTATTTCTCCTCAACACACATCCAGATCAATCTGGAAGAACTCTAACTTTACCTTAAAGATAATAGGCTCTTCTGCCAGAGGTGTCAACCACAGTTGCGGGTGGAGAGTGAAAACCTGTAGGTTTGCTCATCTTAACTGGCAGATTTGGCTTAAAATCACAGAGCAAATCTGTAACTATGTTAGCCCAAGTTTGTATTCTGGTTTGTGGCAATCAGCAGACCAAGGCCAAAAGTTTATGGGGGAGAAGTTACACATAAAACAATCAGAAAAGGAGTGAAATAACCTCTCACTCCTAAGCTTTCTCATATGAAGCAGACTCTAGAAATCCTGGCAAAATGCAAAAGGCGAGGGAGATGGAGAACAGATTACAACCTTGAA
Organism: Mustela nigripes; assembly: GCF_022355385.1. Classification (NCBI taxonomy): domain Eukaryota; kingdom Metazoa; phylum Chordata; class Mammalia; order Carnivora; family Mustelidae; genus Mustela; species Mustela nigripes. The sequence goes on along the minus strand of NC_081570.1, from coordinate 108,499,914 downwards.
TGCCTCTCTCAACCCACATACTGTTCCATTGGCAGAGGCTGGAAGCCTTATAGAGGTGTTTGAGCACAAATTCTATGTATCAAAATCAAAGTGCTAAGGCAAAGGCAAAGGAAGTATCGCTTAAGCTACAAGTGTAAAACAACTCATCATATGTGGGGACATGTTACCATGATTTCCCATTAAAAATGAGGAAGTTCAAGAAGGCAATAGGATGATATGTTCAAAGTGCTAAAAGAAAAAAAAAAACTGTCCCTCAGAATTCTTTTTCCAGCAAAACAATCCCTCAAAAAATGCAAAATAAACTGTTGGATAAACAAAAACAGATAATTTTACTAGAAATCACCACCAAAAAAAAAAAAAAAAAAAAAAATTTTAAGGTAAAAAGAGAATTGTAACTTGTAATCATAGAAAAAGTTGAGGAGCACCACAATATATATATAGAGAGAACATGAAGCAGAATGAATCAATGAATCGGATTTGAAGTTGTTAGATTTTACAAAGTAAGGCAACCACTATAAATAGCTTGAAAATATAGGTAAAAAACAGTAGAGTAATTTAACTGTTATAATAAATACTTGTTTACAACAGAAATAGGAGATAAAGAAGGATCATAGGGACTCAAAATGTTGATGCTTACACAACGAAATGGCAGATGAAAACTGAACTTTATTACTAATTACATTAAATATGAATGAACTAAACACTAATCAAAGTCAGAGATTATCTGGGTAAATGTAAAGAAAAACTCAGAGATTGTCATATTGGATTAGAAAAAAAAACAAGATCTTACTACATGCTTTATTTTAATTAATGATTTTTACTACTTCATGAAAGCCATTGTTTTCTTAAGTAGACTTTCCACCCAAAATGAGGCTTGAACTCAAAACCCCAAGATCAAAAGTTTCATGTTCTACTAACTGAGCCAGCCAGATGCCCCCTATACACTTTCTTATACAAAGTTACAGTGCTAAATAGTAAGAAGTGCTCGAAACAAAAGCAAAAATCACAATGATGGACATATATCGAAAGGACAAGGAAGGAACTGGAAGAGTTCCTAAAAGCCAAAGCTGGAACAATATGAACAATAAAATAAAATAAAATAATAATGGATCATAACTCCAAAATATGAGATACTATTCATGAATTCATAATAATATAAACAAATGATCAACTAAATTAATATTAATATATATGGGGGGAGATAAATCTCCTATGTAGAAAAATTCCAAGTCACTTATCTAGATACAGGCATACCTTGTAGATATTGTGGCTTGGTTCTAGACCACTGCTGTAAAGCAAGTCAAAAGTTTTTGGTTTTGGTTTTGATTTTTGTTCCAGTGCATATCTTATGTTTACACTGCACTACGTTCTATTAAGTGTATAATAACATTGTGCCTAAAAAACAATGTACATATCTTCATTAAAATACTTTATCAAAAAAATTAAAAATATTCCTAAAAATGCTATCATCTGATCTTTCAGCAAATCATAATCACTGATCACAAATAACCATAAATAATAATGAAAAAGTTTGAAATATGGTGAGAATTACCAAACTGTGATATATAAACATGAAATAAGCAAAAGCTGTAGGAAAAATGATGGCAGTAGACTTACTCAAATCAGGGGTGCCAAAAGCCAATTTGCTGATCAGGAATTTTGTAAAATGCCTCTCAACTGCGATTTATCTGACTCGCTTCTCTGGGGGTACAGTCAGTACCCCTTTGCAGTATCTGCAAAGCTCAATGAAGTGAAGTGCAATAAAATGAGGTATGCCTATATGCCACTTCTTCTTCTTCTTTTTTTTTAAATATATTTATTTGACAGAGATTGAGAGAGAGAGAGAGAGTGAGTGCACAGGGGGAGTGGCAGGCAGAGGGAGAAGCAGGCTTCTGGCCGAGCAGGGAACCCGATGTGGGACTTGACCCCAGGACCCTGGGATCATGACCTGAACTGAAGGCAGATGCTGAACAACTGAGTCACCCAGGTGCCCCTGCCACTTCTTAAATGTAGTCTGCACATAGTAACCTCCTTCCAAAGAGCAGAAGATAGAAGGTTGGAGGGCAGCGTGTAAGTTTAAAATAAAGAAATCTAACAAACAGTACATCAACTAGGTCATTAAAGTTAGCACCAATAGTGATATCATGCTGATAGTATGTATCTTTAGTATGACATGATGAAAATAACACTTCATCCTACTGGTCTTATTTCCCAAAACCCGTACCCCCAGAGAAGCGAGTCAGATAAATCGCAGTTGAGGGGCATTTTACAAAATTCCTGATCAGCAATCCTCAAAACTGTCAAGGCCATCAACAAGGGAAGTCTAAGAAACTGCCACAGCAAGAGAGACTTCAGGAGACAACTAAATGTACATAATGTGGTACCTGTATGACATCCCAGGATAGAAGAAAGACAGGAAGGGAAAACTGAAGAAATCCAAATGAAAAGTATGGACTTCAGTTGACAATATATCAATCCTGGTTCATAATTGTGACAAATGTGCCATAATAATTTTAATGTTAATATCAGAGAAACTGAGCATGAGGTAAAAGGGAATGCTCTGTTTTCTCTTTGTAATTTTTCCAGAAACCCAAGACTATTCTAAACTTTGAAATATAATTAAGATATTGGTAACCTAACCTGAAAATTTAAATGGAAATGAACCCAGAAGAGCCAAAACAATTTAAAAAAGTAGAACAAATTGAAGGAATTAACTTTCCTGATTTCAAAATTTACTTTAAAACTACATTAGTTAAACCAAGTGTTACTGACATAAAGCAGACATAGAGATCAATGGAACAGAACTGATCTTTGGTAAAGTTGGTAATTCATTGTAGGAGAGTCTTTTCAGCAGTTAGTGCTAGAAAAGTTGGATATCACTATATCAATATGCAAAAACAATCACACCGTACAAACATGCAAAATAAATTACCTTAAAGTGGATCAAGGATCTAAATTTAAGAGGTAAAGCTATGCAAGTATTGGAATAATATATTAGAGACAATTTTTATGTTCTTGGGTTAGGGACAGAATAGGGTATAGGGAAGTTCTGGACTAAGATGCTTCGTGTTTAATAGTTCTTTTTTTTTTTTAAGATTTTATGTATTTGACAGAGAGAAATCACAAGTAGATGGAGAGACAGGCAGAGAGAGAGAGAGAGGGAGGCAGGACCCTGAGATCATGACCCGAGCCGAAGGCAGCGGCCTAACCCACTGAGCCACCCAGGCGCCCCTAATAGTTCTTTGTTAATCTAAAGTAGATACAGTCCACTAGCCACTGGTCATATTCAAAATATGTCATGAGGGATCCAGAATGAGTACTAGCTGATTGAGTTGGATGCTAATCTTTAATCCTAGCAGAATATATCACTCTAGCCACCATCTCAAACAATGGCTGATATATCTATTCCAGTGTTCATAATTCTGGAAGGAGTATAAATTTTAATACCCTTTCAGCCACTTCTTGAGTAAAGAACAGGAGGATGAGAAAAGGAAGAGAACCATATAGTTGACCTGTCTTCAAATGCTGACTGAAACCAAAAGCAAGGGTTTGGGAGAGGATGTGAGGGTTAGGGGAGACACAAAAGACACCCAAACACCTCATTTATTCTGCCAGAGTGTGAATTAAATTTGTACAATATATCTTAAGTACTTTTAGGTAACATTTCATTTGTTCTTTCATCGACATGCGAATGCTCTGAATAAATAGGAGGAGCAAAATAAATGTGAGCAAATACAATTAAAGAAAAGTAGCCAGAAATGTTCTTAAATTAGAATTTTGATTCTGTCCCTTGACATGTCCACCTTTATCACTTTGCTGCCATCCTTCAGTTTTTGGATCCGCTGTCATCTCCTGGAATCCTTTTTTTTTTTTTTTTTTTTTTTTTTTTTTCTGTATAGTGAATTTTTAACACTGGTACACTATGGTAGCCAGACTTCATTTTGGAATTTGTTATTGCAACATTGGTTGTACATTCTGAACACATTTTTTTTTTTAAGATTTTATTTATTTATATGACAGGCAGAGATCACAAGTAGGCAGAGAGGCAGGGAGAGAGAGAGGAGGAAGCAGGTTCCCTGCTGAGCAGAGAGCCCGATGTGGGGCTCAATCCCAGGACCCTGAGATCATGACCTGAGCCGAAGGCAGAGGATTTAACCACTGAGCCACCCAGGCGCCCCCTGAACACATTTTTAAGTAGGCTCTTCTGCCAAATGTTGTCCCTCATAAGCCTGATGTTATACTGTGATTACTCCAGTTCTCCTCATCTAGGGTTGCATTTTCTCTGACTGGGGGCTGGTATAGTGTAGATTAATTTACGTGACTGATGGTGTATTTATTTTCTAGGAAAATTCAATGCTTCAGATTAGAAGGCAGATGTCAATTTTTCTCTTCTACTTTATCATATCTCTCTCCTCATCTTCATTTGTCTTCTCAGCCTATATGTTTAACAGGCATTATAAATGTTAGCAACAGAGCATACTCTTGGAGAAGTTAATGGATTTGGAGATAGAGTAACTTTAATTTTCTATCCTCAGTGAAGGCATCCATTCTTTTTTTTTTTTTTTTATGTATGGAGATTTTAAAAGTAATGGTGGTTAGGTTTAAGGAAAAAAGATGCTTTTTTTTTTCTTGTTAAGAAGTAGGTGGCTTAGAGTTGAAATGAAGCACATAGATTTATCTTTTAATTTCATTTTCTGATATATTGAAAGTGACTCAAAGTGGAAAGAAATATTGTGAAGACTGCCCAATAAAATCTTTTTTTTAAAGATTTTATTTATTTATTTGAGGGAGAATGAGTGAGAGACAGCATGAGAGAGGAGAAGGTCAGAGGGAGAAACAGACTCCCCAAGGAACTGGGAGCCCAATGTGGGACACAGTCCTGGAAGTCCAGGATCATGACCTGAGCTGAAGGTAGTTGCTCAACCAACTGAACCACCCAAGAGCCCTTCTATGCTTTATCTTATCTTCACTTGGTAGCTTCATCCTGCTTGGTAGCTTCATTCTAACAATCTTCAGTATCCAAATAACTAAATAACAGAAGTTTCTGACATGTATAAGTTCTGGATATTATATTTCAAATGAATTTATCATAGCAGAAGTATAGTTTGGAAGGTGTTAAATGTGACTTAGATGGGGAAAAAATAATTTCTTTCAACATCCTTTTCAAAAAATGGATACTGTTGTGAGTCATTGGCAAATCTGCTTTAACTATATATCTAAATTCTTTCTGTACAAAACTCTCTTTAATTTTCCAGAAAGAAAATTACTGAGAAAGTATCAGATGCGTGACTTAGTGGAGAGCCCTTGATATCAGAGACATGGTTAATGGGAGCCTTTATTTATTTTTATTATTAACATACAATGTATTATTTGTTTCAGGGGTACAGTTATGTCACTCTTCAGTCTTACACAACACACAATACATATCCTCTCCAGTGTCATTCACCCAGCCATCACCTCCCCCCACCCCAACCCCTCCAGCAACCCTCAATTTGTTTTCTGAGATTAAGAGTCTCTTATGGTTTGTCTTCCTCTCTGGATTCATCTTGTTTGATTTTTTTCTCTCTTCCCCTATGATCCCCTGCCTTGCTTCTTAAATTCCCCTTTTCAGTGAGATCACATGATAATTGTCTTTCTATGATTATTTTGCTTAGTATAATACCCTCTGGTTCTGTCCACATCATTTCAAAGGACAAGATTCCATTTTTTTGATGGTTGAATATTATTCCATTGTATACCCATGCCACATCTTTATCCATTCATCAGTTGATGGACATCTGGGCTATCTCCATAGTTTTGCTATTGTGGACATTGCTGCTATAAACAGAAATAAAAGGTATCTGAATCAGCAAAGAAGAAGTCAAAATCTCACTCTTTGCAGATGTTATGATACTTAATGTGAAAAACCCAAAAGACTCTACCCCAAAACTGCTAGAACTCATACAGGAATTCAGTAAAGTAGCAGGATATAAAATCAATGCACAGAAATCAGTTGCATTTCTATACAGCAACAGAGACAGAAAAAAGAAATTAAGACATGTCTCCCATTTACAATTGTATCCAAAACCATAAGATATCTAGTAATCAATCTAACCAAAGAGTCAAAGAATCTGTACTCAGAAAACTATAGAACACTCATGAAAGAAATTGCAGAAGATACAAAGAAATGAAAAAACATTCCATGCTCATGGACTGGAAGAAAAAATTTTGCTAAAGTATCTTTGCTGCCTAGAGCAATCCACACAGTCAATGCAATCCCTATAAAAATACCATCAATCTTTTTTCACAGAACTGGAAAAAATAATCCTGAAATATGTATGGAACCAGGAAAGACCCGAATAGCCAAAGGAATGTTGAAAAAGAAAGTCAAAGCTGGTGGTATCACAATTTCTGACTTAAAGCTCTATTACAAAGCTATAAGCATAAAAATAGTATTATACTGGCACAAAAGTAGACATTTAGATCAATAGAACAGAATAGAGAACTCAGAAATGGACCCTCAACCATATGGTCAAGAAGTCTTTGACGAATCAGGAAAGGCTATCTAATGGAAAGAAAAAAGTTTTCAACAAATGGTGTTGGGAAAATTGGATAAGCACATGCAGAAGAATGAAATTTTACCATTTCCTTATACCATACACAAAAATAGATTCAAAGTGGATGAAAGATCTAAATGGGAGATAAGAATCCATCAAAATCCTTGAGGAGAACACAGGCAGCAACCTCGTCGATTTCAACACAGCAACTTCTTGTTGGACATGTCTCCAAAAGCAAGAGAAACAAAGGCAAAAATGAACTATTGGGACTTCATCAAGATAAAAAGCTGTTGGACAGCAAAACGAACAGTTGACAAAACCAAAAGACAACGTACAGAATGGGAGAAAATATTTGCAAATGTCTTATCTAGTATCCAAAAAGTATTAAGAACTAATCAAACTCAACACCCAAAGAACAAATAATCCAATCAAAAAATGAGCAGAAGACATGAACAGACATTTCTGCAAAGAAGACATCCAAATGGCCAACAGACACATGAAAAAGTGCTCAACATCACTCAGCATCAGGGAAATATGAAAATACAGCATCAGGGAAAAACTACAGTGAGATAACACCTAATACACCAGTCAGAATGGCTAAATGTCAGGAAAGGACAAGTGTTGGTGAGGACGTGGAGAAGGGGAACCCTCCTACACTGTTGGTGGGAATGCAAGTTAGTGCAGCCACTCTGAGAGACAGTATGGAAGTTCCTCAAAAAGTCGAAAATAGAGCTACCCTATGACACAGCAATTCCAATACTGGGTATTTACTGCAAAGATGCAAATGTAGTGATCTGAAGGGGCACATGCACCCCTATGTTTATAGCAGCAGTGTCTACAATAGCCAAACTATGGAAAGAGCCTACATATCCATCAACAGATGAATGAATAAAGAAAATGTAGGAAACGCACACACACACACGAATATTATGCAGCCATAAAAATTTGAAATCTTGCCATTTGCAGTGATGTGGATGTAGAGTGTATTATGCTAAGCAAAATAACTAAATTAGAGGAAGACAATTATCATATAATCTCACTGATATGAGGAATTAGAGAAACAAGATGGAATTGCTGGAGTGGGGGGTGTGGGAGGGATGGGGTTACTAAATGATGGTTACTTTAGACACTGGGAGGTTATATGCTATCATGAGCACTGTGAATTGTGTAATACTGATGAATCACAGGCCTGTAGCCCTGAAACAAATAATACATTATATGTTAATTTTAAAATTAATCAAATAACATAATCTGTGGGGGGGAAAGGCACCAACACAATCATAGCACTAAGATAGTGGCGTTGGAAAACAGGAAAAGATGGACTTAAATTCAATCAAAAAGTGTAGTGATGGGATTTTAAGACACTGGGACCTCTAAATATCTTCATTGGATTTGTTATTTTCATATTCTGCTTCTCATTCTTAAAAAATATTTTTTTAATTTATTTGAGAGAGAGCACATAAACACAGTAGGAGCAGAGAGAGAGGGACAAGCAGACTCTGTGCTGAGCTCAGAGCCTGACCTGGGGCTCAATCCCAGGACCCCAAGATCATGTCCTGAGTTGAAATTAATGAGTTGGTAGCTCAATTCACTGAATTACCCATGCACCCCTTCATTTTTTACTGGAAATGTACTAAACTAAAATCGAAATTTTTAGTTATTGTATTTTAAAGTGTAAGATACTTTGTATCTTGATATACATGCAGTACAAATATTTTTAGCAATGTACCATATAACTATATTTGCTTAAAATGGAAATATGAATATGAGTGGAATACTTCACAATTACATCATGATCTTGGAGCTATAATTTCAAAACTCTGTCTATATGCAAATGTATTTAGAGCCTGGTATCTTTCAAACTATTGTTTCTGTTAGACATTGTCTTTTTTCCATATTGATACACACACACACATATATATCTTAAAATAATCTTCTCTTTTATATGAACATTCACATGTAAATATTAAAAACTATTATTAGGCAGTGAATAGCAAATAAGTTATTTGCTTTCAAAATTAAGTAATAGGAGGAGTCAAGATGGCAGAGAAGTAGCAGGCTGAGACTACTTCAACTAGCAGGAGATCAGCTAGATAGCTTATCTAAAGATTGCAAACACCTGCAACTCCATCGGCAGATCGAAGAGAAGAAGAACAGCAATTCTGGAAACAGAAAAACAACCACTTTCTGAAAGGTAGGACCTGTGGAGAAGTGAATCCAAAGCGACGGGAAGATAGACCCCGGGGGGAGGGGCCGGCTCCCGGCAAGTGGCGGAGCAACGGAGCACAAAATCAGGACGTTTAAAAGTCTGTTCCGCTGAGGGACATCGCTCCAGAGGCTAAACCGGGGCGAAGCCCACGCGGGGTCAGCGTGGCCTCAGGTCCCGCAGGGTCACAGAAGGATCGGGGGTGTCTGAGTGTCACAGAGCTTGCGAGTATTGGAACGGGAAAGCCGGCTACAGAGACAGAACTGACAGTAAGCTCACAGCTCGGTGTTACCTTGAACCAGTCGCAGGCTCGGTGAGCTCGGAGTGCAGCCGGAGGTCAGGCAGATGGGAGTAACTGGGCGCTGTTCTCTGAGGGCCCACTGAGGAGTGGGGCCCTGCGCTCTCGGCGCCTCTGGGCCAGAGACCAGGAGGCCGCCATTTGTATTCCCCATCCTCCAGAACTCTACGGAAAGCGCTCAGGGAACAAAAGCTCCTGTAAGCAAACCTGAGCAGATTACTCACCCCGGCCCCTGATAAGGGCGGTGCATTTCCGCCTGGGGCAAAGACACTTGAGAATCACTACACCAGGCCCCTCCCCCAGATATCAACAAGAAATCCAGCTGAGACCAAGTTCATCTACCAAAGAGTGCGGTTTCAATACCAAGGAGAGCAGCAGAATTCCAGAGGAGGAGAAAGCAAAGCACGGAACTCATGACTTTTTCCCTGTGATTTTTTTTAGTCTTACAGTTAATTTAATTTTTTTCTTTTACATTTTTTTTTCTCGCCTTCTGGTTGAATATTATTTTTTAACTTTTACCTTTTTCTTTTTTAACGTTTTTTAACTAGTTTATCTAATATACATATTTTTCTTTTTTATATTTTTCTTATTTGTTTTCTTTTTTTAAATTCTTTTCTTTTTTTTCTTTTTTCTTATTTTTCTTTCTTCCTTTTTGAACCTCTTTTTATCCCCTTTATCCCCCCTCATGATATGGGATCTCTTCTAATTTGGTTAAAGCATATTTTCCTGGGGCTGTTGCCACCCTTTTAGTATTTTGCTTGCTCTTTCATATACTCTTATCTGGACAAAATGACAAGACGGAAAAATTCACCACAAAAAAAAGAACAAGAGGCAGTACCGAAGGCTAGGTACCTAATCAATACAGACATTGGTAATATGTCAGATCTAGAGTTCAGAATGACAATTCTCAAGGTTCTAGCTGGGCTCGAAAAAGGCATGGAAGATATTAGAGAAACCCTCTCGAGAGATATAAAAGCCCTTTATGGAGAAATAAAAAACCTAAAATCTAACCAAGTTGAAATCAAAAAAGCTATTAATGAGGTGCAATCAAAAATGTAGGCTCTCACTGCTAGGATAAATGAGGCAGAAGAAAGAATTAGTGATATAGAAGACCAAATGACAGAGAATAAAGAAGCTGAGCAAAAGAGGGACAAACAGCTACTGGACCACGAGGGGAGAATTCGAGAGATAAGTGACACCATAAGATGAAACAACATTAGAATAATTGGGATTCCAGAAGAAGAAGAAAGAGAGAGGGGAGCAGAAGGTATACTGGAGAGAATTATTGGGGAGAATTTCCCCAATATGCAAAGGGAACGAGCATCAAAATTCAGGAGGTTCAGAGAACGCCCCTCAAAATCAATAAGAATAGGTCCAAACCCCGTCACCTAATAGTAAAATTTACAAGTCTCAATGACAAAGAGAAAATCCTGAAAGCAGCCCGGGAAAAGAAGTCTGTAACATACAATGGTAAAAATATTAGATTGGCAGCTGACTTATCCACAGAGACCTGGCAGGCCAGAAAGAGCTGGCATGATATTTTCAGAGCACTAAACGAGAAAAACATGCAGCCAAGAATACTATATCCAGCTAGGCTATCATTGAAAATAGAAGGAGAGATTAAAAGCTTCCAGGACAAACAACAACTGAAAGAATTTGCAAATACCAAACCAGCTCTACAGGAAATATTGAAAGGGGTCCTCTAAGCAAAGAGAGAGCCTACAAGTGGTAGATCAGAAGGGAACAGAGACCATACACAGTAACAGTCAGCTTAAAGGCAATACAATGGCACTAAATTCATATCTCTCAATAGTTACCCTGAATGTGAATGGGCTAAATGCCCCTGTCAAAAGACACAGGGTATCAGAATGGATAAAAAAACAAAACCCATCTATATGTTGCCTCCAAGAAACACATTTTAAGCCCGAAGACACCTCCAGATTTAAAGTGAGGGGGTGGAAAAGAATTTACCATGCTAATGGACATCAGAAGAAAGCAGGAGTGGCAATCCTTATATCAGATCAATTAGATTTTAAGCCAAAGACTATAATAAGAGATGAGGAAGGACACTATATCATACTCAAAGGGTCTGTCCAACAAGAAGATTTAACAATTTTAAATATCTATGCCCCCAAAGTGGGTGCAGCCAACTATATAAATCAATTAATAACAAAATCAAAGAAACACAACAACAATAATACAATAATATTAGGGGACTTTAACACTCCCCTCACTGAAATGGACAGATCATCCAAGCAAAAGATCAGCAAGGAAATAAAGGCCTTAAATGACACACTGGACCAGAAGGACATCACAGATATATTCAGAACATTTCATCCCAAAGCAACAGAATACACATTCTTCTCTAGTGCACATGGAACATTCTCCAGAATAGATCACATCCTCGGTCCTAAATCAGGACTCAACTGGTATCAGAAGATTGGGATCATTCCCTGCATATTGTCAGACCACAATGCTCTAAAGCTAGAACTCAACAACAAAAGGAAGTTTGGAAAGAACCCAAATACATGGAGACTAAACAGCATCCTTCTAAAGAATGAATGGGTCAACCGGGAAATTAAAGAAGAATTGAAAAAAATCATGGAAACAAATGATATGAAAATACAATGGTTCAAAATCTGTGGGACACAACAAAGGCAGTCCTGAGAGGAAAATATATAGCGGTACAAGCCTTTCTCAAGAAACAAGAAATGTCTCAGGTACACAACCTAACTCTACACCTAAAGGAGCTGGAGAATGAACAAGAAAGAAACCCTAAGCCCAGCAGGAGAAGAGAAATCATAAAGATCAGAGCAGAAATTAATGAAATAGAATCCAAAAAAAAAACAATAGAACAAATCAACGAAACTAGGAGCTGGTTCTTTGAAAGAATTAATAAAATTGATAAACCCCTGGCCCGACTTAACAAAAAGAAAAGAGAAAGGACCTAAATAAATAAAATCATGAATGAAAGAGGAGAGATCACAACTAACACCAAAGCAATACAAACTATTATAAGAACATACTATGAGCAACTCTACGCCAATAAATTTGACAATCTGGAAGAAATGGATGCATTCCTAGAAACATATAAACCACCACAACTGAACCAGGAAGAAATAGAAAGCCTGAACAGACCCATAACCAGTAAGGAGATTGAAACAGTCATTAAAAATCTCCAAACAAACAAAAGCCCAGGGCCAGACGGCTTCCCGGGGGAATTCTACCAAACATTTAAAGAAGAATTAATTCCTATTCTCCTGAAACTGTTCCAAAAAATAGAAATGGAAGGAAAACTTCCAAACTCAATTTATGAGGCCAGCATCACCTTGATCCCAAAACCAGACAAGGATCCCATCAAAAAAGAGAGCTATAGACCGATATCCTTGATGAACACAGATGTGAAAATTCTCAACAAAATACTAGCCAATAGGATTCAACAGTACATTAAAAGGATTATTCACCATGACCAAGTGGGATTTATTCCAGGGCTGCAAGGTTGGTTCAACATCCGCAAATCAGTCAATGTGATACAACACATCAATAAAAGAAAGAACAAGAACGCTATGATACTCTCAATCGATGCTGAAAAAGCATTTGACAAAGTACAGCATCCCTTCCTGATCAAAACTCTTCAAAGTGTAGGGATAGAGGGCACATACCTCAATATCATCAAAGCCATCTATGAAAAACCCACCACAAATATCATTCTCAATGGAGAAAAACTAACAGCTTTTCTGCTAAGTTTAGGAACAAGACAGGGATGTCCATTATCACCACTGCTATTCAGCACAGTACTAGAGGTCGTAGCCTCAGGAATAAGACAACAAAAGGAAATTAAAGGCATCCAAATCGGCAAAGAAGAAGTCAAATTGTCACTCTTCACAGATGATATGATACTATATGTGGAATACCCAAAAGACTCCTCTCCAAAAGTGCTAGAACTTGTACAGGAATTCAGTAAAGTGTCAGGATATAAAATCAATGCACAGAAATCAGTTGCATTTCTCTACACCAACAGCAAGACAGAAGAAAGAGAAATTAAGGATTCAATCCCATTTACAATTGCACCCAAAACCATAAGATGCCTATGAATAAAACTAACCAAAGAGACACAGAATATACTCAGAAAACTATAAAGTACTCATGAAAGAAATTGAGGAAGACACAAAGAAATGGAAAAATGTTCCATGCTCCTGGGTTGGAAGAATAAATATTGTGAAAATGTCTATGCTACCTAAAGCAATCTACACATTTAATGCAATTCCTATCAAAGTACCATCCATCTTTTTCAAAGAAATGGAACAAATAATTCTAAAATTTATATGGAACCAGAAAAGACCTCGAATAGCCAAAGGGATATTGAAAAAGAAAGCCAACATTGGTGGCATCACAATTCCAGACTTCAAACTCTATTACAAAGCTGTCATCACCAAGACAGCATGGTACTGGCACAAAAACAGACACATAGATCAATTGAACAGAAATGAGAGCCCAGAAATAGACCCTCAACTCTACTGTCAACTAATCTTCCACAAAGCTGGAAAGAATGTCCAATGGAAAAAAGACAGCCTCTTCAATAAATGGTGCTGGGAAAATTGGACAGCCACATGCAGAAAAATGAAATTGGACCATTTCCTTACACCACACACAAAAATATACTCAAAATGGATGAAGGACCTAAATGTGGCAAAGGAATCCATCAAAATCCTTGAGGAGAACACAAGCAGCAACCTCTTCGACCTCAGCTTCAGCAACATCTTCCTAGGAACAACACCAAAGGCAAGGGAAGCAAGGGCAAAAATGAACTATTGGGATTTCATCAAGATCAAAAGCTTTTGCACAGCAAAGGAAACAGTTAACAAAATCAAAAGACAACTGACAGAATGGGAGAAGATATTTGCAAATGACATATCAGATAAAGGACTAGTGTCCAAAATCTATAAAAAACTTAGCAAACTCAACACTCAAAGAACAAATAAACCAATCAAGAAATGGGCAGAGGACATGAACAGACATTTCTGCAAAGAAGACATCCAGATGGCCAACAGACACATGAAAAAGTGCTCCATATCACTCGGCATCAGGGAAATACAAATCAAAACCACAATGAGATATCACCTCACACCAGTCAGAATAGGTAAAATCAACAAGTCAGGAAATGACAGATGCTGGCGAGGATGCGGAGAAAGGGGAACCCTCCTACACTGTTGGTGGGAATGCAAGCTGGTGCAGCCACTCTGGAAAACAGCATGGAGGTTCCTCAAAATGTTGAAAATAGAACTGCCCTATGACCCAGCAATTGCCCTACTGGGTATTTACCCTAAAGATACAAATGTAGTGATCCAAAGGGGCACTTGCACCCGAATGTTTATAGCAGCAATGTCCACAATAGCCAAACTATGGAAAGAATCTAGATGTCCATCAACAGATGAATGGATCAAGAAGATGTGGTATATATACACAATGGAATACTATGCAGCCATCAAAAGAAATGAAATCTGCCATTTGCAACAACATGGATGGAACTAGAGCATATCACGCTTAGCGAAATAAGTCAAGCAGAGGAAGACAACTATCATATGATCTCCCCGATATGAGGAAGTGGTGATGCAACATGGGGGCTTAAGTGGGTAGGAGAAGAATCAATGAAACAAGATGGGATTGGGAGGGAGACAAACCATCAGTGACTCTTAATCTCACAAAACAAACTGAGGGTTGCTGGGGGGAGGTGGTTTGGGAGAATGGGGTGGGATTATGGACATTGGGGAGGGTATGTGCTTTGGTGAGTGCTGTGAAGTGTGTAAACCTGGTGATTCACAGACCTGTACCCCTGGGGATAAAAACATATGTTTATAAAAAATAAAAAATAAAAAATAAAAAAATAAAAAAATAAAAAAAAACAAAATTAAGTAATAAACAAATATAAATATTAATTTATCTTAAAAATTTAGATGAAAGACAATGTCACCAATTTTGCTGACAGAAGAATCTGTATATTAGGCATAGAGAAGTGGAAGTTTGAAGTGGTATCATAACATGAAAGTACAGAGTAAGTGGTAAATAGAAATGCAGAGAGAAAAATGGCCTTTTTAGTTTTGGTGACTTAGAAGAAATCTTGTGATAGCATTTTAAATTCAATTGGGTAAGTATTAAATAGGTCACAGGCTAGACTGTTGCCTGTGATTTGTCTGTAGGGAAAAGCATAGCTTCCTTCTCTGTTAAGAACAGAAATAAGAAAAATAAAAAAGAAAATTCCTAAATATGCTCAGAAATCAAAGCTAAGGGCTGAGGAAATTGTTATACCAAACACTTCCTTCTATTCTGCCAGATTAGAACAACTTAAGTGAGCTAGTTCAAAGAAGTAAAGGATTAAAAGTAGGTATACCATTATTTTTAATTATTCTTTAGTTACTCTTTCTATTTCATCATAAAAATAGTCTACTCTTTCTGAATTTTGTTTTGGATATTTCCTTCTAATACTTAAGTACATATTACATATTTTGATAGGTCATAAATAATTTGAATGAAGAAAATCATAAACTACATTAGAGTACATCTTAAGTACTCTAAAGATGCTCAAGAGACCCACGGTTTGCAAGAGAGCATAATATTTTTTTCTAATGTTCAGTTAGCCACTTTATAGTATATCATTAGTATTTTTTTAACGATTTTTATTTATTTGACAGAATGAGAGAAATCACAAGTAGGCAGAGAGGCAGGCAGAAAGAGAGAGAGGAGGAAGCAGGCTCCCTGTGGAGCAGAGAGCCTGACATGGAGCTCGATCCCAGGACCCTGGGATCATGACCTGAGCTGAAGGCAGAGGCTTTAACCCACTGAGCCCCCCAGACACCCCTATATTATTAGTTTTTGATATAGTGTTCAGTGACTCATTATTTGCATATAACACCCAGTGTTCATCACATGTGCCCTCCTTAATAGCCCTCAAGCCCCTCCCTTCTGAAACCCCCAATTTGTTTCCCATTGTCTCTAGTCTCATGGTTCCTCTCCCTCTCTGATTTCTCCCCATTCAGATTTCCCTCCATTTCCCTATGGTCCTCCATGCTATTGCTTATGTTCTACATATGAGTGAACTATACGATAATTGTCTTTCTCTTCTTGACTTCACTTAGCATAATCCCCTCCAGTTCCATCCATGTTGATGCAAGGACCACATCTTCATCCTATTGTCTATTTATCTTGGCTCTTTTCACAGTTTGGCTATTGTAGACATTGCTGCTTTGAAAATTGGGGTACATGTGCCCCTTCTTTTCACTACATCTATATCTTTGGGGTAAATACCTTGTAGTGCAATAGCATCAGGTTTTTTGACTGAAATAAGAATATATGTCTGTATTTGATCTTGTCAGCAAATTCACATTGTTTCCTGATCAAGAAATATAGGTTTATCTACATATTTTTATAATTTTGTTCTTAGTCTAATGGGCCCTTGGGATGTAGAGTGATGACTTAATCGGTTGTATATTTAAAAAGTTTGGTATTTTCTTCATGTGGGAACTTGTGCATTCTCTCAGAAAACTATAGCTCAATGACATAGGATGATCTGTAAATATTAAAAATGTGTTTATTTACAGCATGGGAAGAATCAAAGAAAGATAGTTTTAAATGATACTTGAAATTGTAAAATGTGTAAGAAGAGAATGAAAAAGACTTTAGCTATTTAATGGAAAATCTAGACTATTTTCAGAGAGTAGGAATGCGAACTTATAATAATATAACAAGATTCTGTATTTTTAAACATTGGGCAAAAACTATTATTTTTCAGTTTCCATATTATAGGTAAAGAAAGGTAATACTATCAGAATAAAAAAGATAGAAAATTGGAATTTTTTAATACCAAATACTGTCAAAGACCTTAACTTGACCCTGCCTGAGAAAAATTCTCTGATATTTGTCTTTACAAAGATATTCTTACTTTAATGATGTGGGCAGTTTTCAGGTTACTCCTTTCCTAACAGGTATGTGACATGCATTAGCCATGACCATGACCAAGTAAGAAACTACAGATGACATTAGGGAACTATAAAAATTCAAGGACTGAAAGTGGGAATGCAAAGTTGCAAGTAGCTTATTTTTATTCTTTTTTTTTTTTTTTGATGACATTTCACTAAGGCACATAAACGTGCAAATGGCACAATAAAATGTAAAGACACATTCCCTGAATTTTGAAACTTATTATGGTAATAGTAACTTGAATTAATTTGAAACCGTTAGTTCTTCCAGGGAAATAGCAGATATTATAAGTAAACTTTAAACAACCATTTCCCATTTTTAAATTTGGTATGCATCACTTTACTGAATATGCAAGATCTTTGGGAAAAGTTGACTCCATCCCCAATGCTAGAGGTGGGAGAGGAAAATGGGACACAATATCCGTGGAGATAGAATGGGGTATTCCTTACTCCTTACCTTTTCAGTAATCCCATAAATATCTTCTGCCAGACAATCTCCAACCCATACAAAAAAGTAATCACATTCTTTGAGAAAATGAATAAAGAACTAATTTAATAGCAGAAACAACCTCGGTAGAATAGGAGCTAAAGGAGAATAATGGATTGTCCATAGTTATTTTTCTTTATATAAAAGGATAGTTTGTGGAAATGGGTCAACAAAGGGAATGGCTAGAATCTGTTCAGCAAATGGAATTCAATTTGTCTCTTTTCTTGTAGTTTTTGCATGACTTTTCATCTGGAGATAACCTCTGTACAAAAATCACTGAACTGGAATGAAAGCCCCCAATAGAAATTAATTTAACAATAACAGAAACTTTCTTTTCAGTTGGCCAATATAGAGTGCATCATTAGTTATTGATGTAGTGTTCAACAATTCATTAGTTGTGTATAATACTCACTGCTCATCACAACATGTGCCCTCCTAATTACCCATCAGCCAATTACCCCATCCTCCATCGCCCTCCCTTCTTTAACCCTCAGATTGTTTTCCTGGAGTCCAGGGTCTCTCATGGTTTGTTTCCCTCTCTAATTTCTCCTTATTGATGAATTAGTTAATTAATACAAGAAACAGTTATTGAAAAATCTATGTAGAAGGTATTGGTCACTTTGCTGGAGATGCTGTATGGGATTTTCATTATACTGTGGTAGAAAAGCATAAAAAAAAACATAAATAGTACTAAATTAATTTCAAAAAGCAATTAAACAAACCAGCCAGTTTTGTGATAGAAGATGATGGGGATAGAGTAGTATCTATCTGGCACTGGCAGTAGTATCTGCTGGACACTGGCAGCCACCTCCTTTCTCCGCTGCTGCTCGCAGCTGCTAAATAAGGAAAGTGACGAGGCCAGCGTCACAGCAGTGTCAAAGACTCGTCAGATCGGGGCAGGTGAAAGGAAGGGACAAATTAGTAGCAGAGCTGGAGGCTGCATTAGTCTTTTTTTTTTTTTTTTCCAGCCGCCACGGCAGCGGCTCCTTGTGCGGCTAGCAGTCTGTTTTTGGCGCTCTCCGCCTTCCCTCTCCAGGCTGGCTCTCCTCCCCCCGCGCCTGATTATTCAACAGGATAATCACAGAGGGTCTAAAGAAATATATTTTACTAAGAACTGAATGAAGAGGAGGCAGATGAATGATAACCAGAGGAATTATCATCGTCTTAGATGGGGACCACAAATTCAAAGGCTTCAAAAGGGAAAGGGCTGGGATCTGATTTGTTAATTTTCTGTTAACTCCCTAGTACCTGGAAAATATTGAATACATGTTAAATGTTAAGTTAATAAATGATAATATATTTTTTACATTTGGAAAGATAAAATAATGGAGTGTTTTTTTTTATTTGCCATAGACACATTTTAGGAAGCTGGAAGTCATAGATGAATCTTGTGCTTCCTTGAGTTTTATTACAGTTTCATTTCCATAATATACTGTTTATTAATTGGATTTATCAATGTTTTCTCAAACCTACAAACAGTTTTGTCTTATTGATTTACATTAAATATGACAGTTACAAATTCCATGGTAAGCAGTGTGAAAATTTTTTACTTGAACTCTGAATAGACACAAAAGTGCTGAAGGCTTGACATAAGAAGATGGAAATATATGGAACTAAACATTCATGTGGGGAAAAAAAAGAACATGGGGAAGATCTGTTACATAGGCTAAGAACAATATTTATTTAAATGCACATGATAAACATTTTTACCACCTAGGTTTTTGTTAGAACAAATTTAAGGTATTCCTAATGAATTATGAAAGGTATTTAACTTTGAAATGTAAAAAAAAGGTAACATTGAATTGTAATAATATTGAGGTTGAAAATATTCAGATGTATTAAAATATTTTCAGCATATTGTATTTCTGGAAAGGCTACAACTTCTTTCCTTGTAAACTTCCCACCTGGTTAGGTAGAATTATTTAAAATCCTTGAAGTGAGTTGCTATGCAGAACCTCTTGGCAAACACAGGGTGTGTTTCTTACTGAGTCTGTCATCCTACTCCTATGGCAATTTCACATTTGTTACCATAGCAAAATCTAAAATTACTTTTGTGTTCTACTTAAGTCTCAGTACATAAATAATATATATCATAGACAATTTGGCCTGAAACTTAGATTTAACTTGAAGTAGTGACTTTCTATTTAAAAGAAAATATGCTATACCAGTACAGAAATCTAATTTCTCATCGAGTTAATTTATGAATGTCAGCAAACTAATTCTAAATATACCTGATGGAACGGAAGATCAAGAATAACCAACATAATATTGAAGGAGAAGAACACAGAGCACAGATAATACTCTTTAAAAATATTTTCAACAATATCCTAGCTAATAGAATCCAAGAGTATATAAAAGGTTATTATCCACCATGACCAGGTGGGATTTATCCCTGGGATACAAGAGTGGTTCAATATTTGCAAATCAACCAAGTGCTAGAACACATAAATAAGAGAAAAGAAGCACATGGTACTCTCAATTGATGCAGAAAAAGCATTTGACAAAATACAGCATCCTTTCCTGGTTAAAACACTTCAAAGTGTAGGGATAGAATGAACATTCCTAAACTCATAAAATCCACCTATGAAAAATCCACAGCAAAAATCAGTTTCGATGGGGAAAATCTGAGAGTCTTTCCACTGAGCCCAGGATCATGACAAGGTTGTCCACTCTTTCCACTGTTGTTCAACATAGTACTAGAAGTCCTAGAATCAGCAGACAACAAAAAGAAATAAAACGTATTCAGATTGCCAACGGAGAAGTCAAACTCTCTCTCTTTGTAGACAATGTGATACTTTATGCAGAAAACCCAAAAGTCTCCATTTCCAAATTGCTAGAACTCATACAGCAATTCAGTAACGTGGTAAGGATACAAAAATTGCTTTTTTATACACTAACAATGTAACTGTAGAAAGTGAAATTAGAGAATTGATTCCATTTACAATAGCACTAAAAATCACAAAATATCTTCTGAACTGTAAATTAGCTGTCCCTGAAGATTTACTGATTGAAGATATCCTACTAAATGTTTAAGGTGATTAGTTTGAAATAAATAAAATTAAATTGCAGGTAGGAGCTGTAAAATGTATTTTTTTTTAATTTTTTATTTTTTATAAACATATATTTTTATCCCCAGGGGTACAGGTCTGTGAATCACCAGGTTTACACACTTCACAGCACTCACCAAAGCACATACCCTCCCCAATGTCCATAATCCCACCCCATTCTCCCAAACCACCTCCCCCCAGCAACCCTCAGTTTGTTTTGTGAGATTAAGAGTCACTTATGGTTTGTCTCTCTCCCAATCCCATCTTGTTTCATTAATTCTTCTTCTACCCACTTAAGCCCCCATGTTGCATCACCACTTCCTCATATCGGAGAGATCATATGTTAGTTGTCTTTCTCTGCTTGACTTATTTCGCTAAGCATGATATGCTCTAGTTCCATCCATGTTGTCGCAAATGGCAAGATTTCATTTCTTTTGATGGCTGCATAGTATTCCATTGTGTATATATACCACATCTTCTTGATCCATTCATCTGTTGATGGACATCTAGATTCTTTCCATAGTTTGGCTATTGTGGACATTGCTGCTATAAACATTCGGGTGCAAGTGCCCCTTTGGATCACTACATTTGTATCTTTAGGGTAAATACCCAGTAGGGCAATTGCTGGGTCATAGGGCAGTTCTATTTTCAACATTTTGAGGAACCTCCATGCTGTTTTCCAGAGTGGCTGCACCAGCTTGCATTCCCACCAACAGTGTAGGAGGGTTCCCCTTTCTCTGCATCCTCGCCAGCATCTGTCATTTCCTGACTTGTTGATTTTAGCCATTCTGACTGGTGTGAGGTGATATCTCATTGTGGTTTTGATTTGTATTTCCCTGATGCCGAGTGATATGGAGCACTTTTTCATGTGTCTGTTGGCCATCTGGATGTCTTCTTTGCAGAAATGTCTGTTCATGTCCTCTGCCCATTTCTTGATTGGTTTATTTGTTCTTTGGGTGTTGAGTTTGCTAAGTTCTTTATAGATTTTGGACACTAGTCCTTTATCTGATATGTCGTTTGCAAATATCTTCTCCCATTCTGTCAGTTGTCTTTTGATTTTGTTAATGTAAAATGTATTTTTAAAAGATTTTATTTATTTATATGACAGAGATCACAAGTAGGCAGAGAGGCAGGAAGAGAGGCAGGCAGAGAGATAAGGGGAGACAGGCACCCCACCGAGCAGAGATCCCAACTCAGGGCTCAATCCCAGGACCTTGGGATCCCATCCCGAACCAAAGGCAGAAGCTTCAACCCACTGAGCCACCCAGGTACTTAATATATTTTTGTGACAATTTTTTTCAAACTTCTTTATGCCATAAAACAAGGAGTCTTTGAGTTACAAAGCTCTCAGTGACAGTGGCTCCTTAAAGCAATTGATTCTTATTGACTGTGGTATGTACATATCTAAGAGTCTGTAACAGTGCAAAAATGACCAGGTTTTCTTCCTGACAAGTATTTTTAAGTGGTGTGGTGAGCAGATGTTTTATCCTTACTTGATCTCTATGGATGCTAAATCTGCCCCCAGCTTCATCCCGAATTTGTAACTATATTGATAAATATTTAAAAGGCTATTGCTTAAAATTCCCACATTGAAAAAAAGGGAAAGCACAAAACAAATGATCCAATAACAGTTCTTTTAATTATATACATACAATTACGTTCTAATTGTGAATTATTCTCTTATCCTAGATATCACTTGTCAACAAAACAAGGCAAATGTGCAGAAAGAAAAGAAAAAGTAGGCTTTAGAGATAAGTTTAGAGGTGTCTGTTAATATCTATTTACCTGGGTGAACTCTGGTAAATTTCTGACTTTTTAAATTTATTTTTTGTTTTATTAACATAATGTATTATTTGATTCAGGGTTACAGGTCTGTGAATCATCAGTCTTACACAATTCACAGTACTCACCATAGCACATACCCTCCCCAATATCCATAATGCAGCCACCCTATCCCTCCACCCCACTGCACAGGAACCCTCTGTTTGTTTCCTGAGATTAAGAGCCTCATGGTTTGTTTCCATCCCCGGCCCCACCTTGTTTCATTTTTTTCCTTCCTTCTCCCCAATGACCACCCCCCTGCCTTTCAAACTCCTCGTATCAGAGAGATCACATGATAATTGTCTTTCTCTGAGTCACTTATTTCAATCAGCATAATACCCTCTAGTTCCATCCACGTCATTGCAAATGGCTAAGATTTCGGGGGTTTTGATGGCTGTATAGTGTGTATACAGTGTGGTGTGTGTGTGTGTGTGTGTATACACACACACACACACACACACACACACACACACACACGCCCCACATCTTTATCCATTCATCTGTTAATGAACATCTAGGTTCTTTCCATAGTTTGGCTATTGTGGACATTGCTGTGATAAACATTTGAGTGCACGTGCCCCTTCCGATCACTACATTTGTATCTGTAGGGTAAATACCCAGTAGTGCAATTGCTGAGTCGTAGGGTAACTCTATTTTCAACTCTTGAGGAACCTCCAGATTGTTTTCTAGAGTGGCTCTAGAAAAGCTTGAATTCCCACCAATAGCATAGGAGAGTTCACGTTTCTCTGCATCCTCTCCAACATCTGTCTTTTCCTGACTTGTTAAGTTTAGCCATACTAACTGGCGTAAGGTGGTATCTCACTGTGGTTTTGATTTGTATTTCCTTGATGCTGAGTGATGTTGAGCACTTTTTCATGTGTCTGTTAGCTAGCCATTTGGATGTCTTTGCAGAATATCTGTTCATGTCTTCTGTCCATTTCTTGATTGGGTTATTTGTTATTTGGGTGTTGAGTTTGAAAAGTTCTTTATAGATTTTAGATACCAGCCCTTTTTCTGCTATGCCCTTTACAAATATCTTCTCCCATTCTAGGTTGTCTTTTGGTTTCGTTGACTGTTTCCTTTGCTGTGCAAAAGCTTTTAATCTTGATGAAGTCCCAATAGTTCATTTTTGCCCATGCTTCCCTTGTCTTTGGCAATCTTTCTAGGAAGAAATTGCTGCAGCTGAGGTGGAAGAGATGGTTGTGAAGAGATGAGATGGTTGTCAAGGATTTTGTTGGATTCCTGTCTCACATTAAGGTCTTTGATCCATTTTAAGTCTATTTTTGTGTGAAGTGGAAGGAAATGTTTCATTCTTCTACATGTGGCTGTCCAATTTTCCCAACACCATTTGTTGAAGAGACTGTCTTTTTTCCTTTGGACATTCCTGCTTTGGCAAAGATTAGTTGGCCATAGAGTTGAGGATCCATTTCTGGGCTCTCCATTCTGTTCCATTGATCCATGTGTCTGTTTTTGTGCCAGTATCATACTGTCTTGATGAATACAGCTTTAAAATAGATCTTGGCATCCAGAATTGTGATGCCACTAGCTTTGGTTTTTCTTTTTTAACATTTCTCTGGCTATTTGGGATCTTTTCTGGTTCCATATAAATTTAGGGATTATTTGTTCCATTTCTTTGAAAAAAAAAATTGATGGTATTTTGATAGGGATTGCATTAAATGTATAGATTGCTTTAGGTAGCATAGATATTTTCATAATATTTGTTCTTCCAACCCATGAGTATGGAACATTTTTCCATTTCTTTGTGTTTTCCTCAATTTCTTTCATGAGTACTTTTAGTTTTCTGAGTACAGATTCTTTGGTTAGATTTATTCCTAGGTATATTATGGTTTTGTGTGCAATCATAAATGAGATTGACTCCTTAATTTCTCTTTGTTCTCTCTTGCTGTGGTGTACAGAAATGTAACTGATTTCTGTGCATTGGTTTTTATATCCTAAACACTTCACTGAATTCCTGTATGAATTCTAGCAGTTTTGGGTGGAGTCTTTTGGGTTTTCCACACAAAGTATTATATCATCTGCAGAGAATTAAGGTTTGACTTCTTTGCTGATTCAGATGCCTTTTATTTCTTTTTGTTGTCTGATTGCTGAGGGTAGGACTTATAGTACTATGGTGAATAACAGTGGTGATACTGGACAGCCCTGCCGTGTTCCTGACCTTAAGGAAAAAACTTTTAGTTTTTCCCTATTAAGAATGATATTCACTAGGGGTTTTTCATGGATGGCTTTTTATGATATTGAAGTATGTACACTCTATCCACACACTGTGAAGAGTTTTGATCAAGAAAGGATGCTGTCCTTTGTCAAATGCCTTTTCAGCATCTATTGAGAGTATCATATGGTTCTTGTTCTATCTTTTATTAATGTATTGTATCACATTGATTGGTTTGCAGATGTTGATCCACACTTGAAGCCCAGGAATAAATCCCACTTGGTCGTGGTGAATAACTCTTTTACTGTACTGTTGGATCCTACTGGCTAGTATTTTGGTGAGAAATTTTGCATCTGTGTCTGAAATTTTCTTTTTTGATAGAGTCTTTGTCTGGTTTTGAGATCAAGGTAATTCTGGCCTCATAAAATGAGTTTGGAAGTTTTCCTTCCATTTCTATTTTTTGGAACAATTTCAGGAGAAAAGTATTAATTCTTCTTTAAATGTTTGCTAGAATTCCCCTGGGAAGCTGTCTGGCCTTGGGCTCTTGTTTGTTGGGAGATCTTTGATGACTGCTTCAATCTCCTTACCAGTTATGGGTTTGTTCAGGTTTTCTATTTCTTCCTGATTCAGTTTCAGTAGTTTATATGTCTCTAGGAATACATCCATTTCTTCCAGATTGTCAAATTGGCTGGTGTATAGTTGCTCATAATATGCTCTTACAATTCCAAATGTCCTTTGGTAGTTTAGTTTAAGTTTCAAAGCATTGTGGTCTGAAAATATGCAAGGAATGCTCCCAATCTTTTGATACTGGTTGAGACCTGATTTGTGACCCAGGATGTGATCTGTTTTTGAGAATGTTCCATGTGCACTAGAGAAGAATGTGTATTCTCTTGCTTTGGGATGGAATGTTCTAAATATATCTGTGATGTCCATCTGGTCCAGTGTGTCATTTAAAGCCTTTATTTCCTTGTTGATCTTTTGCTTGGATGATCTGTCCATTTCAGCGAGGGGTGGGTGTTAAACTCCCCTGCTATTATAATATTATTGTATGTGTTTCTTTGATTTTGTTATTAATTTATATAATTGGTTATATATTGGTTTGTATAATTGGCTGCTTCCATGTTAGGGGCATAGATATTTAAAAGTGTTAGATCTTCTTCTTGGACAGACCCTTTAAGTATGATATAATGTCCTTCCTCATCTCTTTGTCTTAAAATCTAATTTATCTCAGGTGCCTGGGTGGCTCAGTTGTTAAGTGTCTACCTTTGGCTCAGGTCAAATAAATAAATAAATGCTTTTAACAATTTCTAAAATTTCTTTTCATGGTAACAGAAGTCTTGATAATTTAATTGTGATTTTCTTTATAGGGGCTAATGACTATAAAGGACCATAAGGATTGCTTCTGGGCTAATGTTAATGTTCTATATCTTGAATCAGGTGGTCCCTGGTTGATCTGTTGGTCATCTTGTAAAATTCACTGAATTTAAGATTTTTGAATATAAATATATATAAAAGCCTCCAGAAGAAGAGACTGTACTTTGTACGCTATATAGAGTGAGATCTGTACATGTAGCAGCTATATATAAAAATGTATTTTATAATTCTTTTATAAATTTGTCATTCATTGTGACCATCCTTGTCAGTAAATACACTAATACAATATCAAA
Source organism: Mustela nigripes (assembly GCF_022355385.1). Classification (NCBI taxonomy): domain Eukaryota; kingdom Metazoa; phylum Chordata; class Mammalia; order Carnivora; family Mustelidae; genus Mustela; species Mustela nigripes. The sequence goes on along the minus strand of NC_081570.1, from coordinate 108,473,709 downwards.
ATTTGTCATATCTTTCATTTATTTATCTGATTAAAATCTGGATCATTTTTAACTCCAAGTACTTCATATTTTTAATATAAAAAATTAAATAAAAATATATAACTTATAGCAATTTACCAAATTAGCCATATTTCCCATTAGGTATATATTGATCTCAAAAATTCTGAGAAATAAAGTAATTCCAGTGAAATTATTTTGAGACAATTTAATTTCACATTTTTTTCTTTCTGGGTGAATCATTTAAGAAGGGAATAGCGCTGTGATTTGAATTAGCTAGTCATGGAATGCCAGCTTTAAAAAACTGATGATAATTAAGACTTCTGTATAAAGACTGAAGAACATTCCTAGACTAGAGTTTTTAGGTGGACACACAAGTTAGAATAAAGTAATATATTTTTAGGTTAATTAATTGAGATGCTATCTTCCTATACCTAGAAAAATCTTATGTATCCTTCAAGACACTGCTTAAATGATGCCCTTTTTGCATTAGTTCTACACGTTAATACAGATTCCTTCTTTCCATCCTTCTTTGGACAAAATCAATCAATGCCACTCCTGTACTGCCTAATGTCTAGGTTTGTACCCTTATTTTAAAGAATTGATGTTAATTTTACATATCCATCTCTCCTTACTAAAAATGGATTCAGAGGATGATACTGGCCTACATGGGCAAATGTTCTGCATTCAGGAAGCTCTACATTACCCTCAGAATCCTCTCTCATTTCTTCAGATTATTGTTTGCTTAATATTCCACAGTTACTAAAATTAGTTGCCACAAATATTTTGAGAATTTAGTTAAAATTATTTCAAAATCTTTCCTAAAACAGAAGTGGGCAACAGAAGTAGAGGAAAAAAAAAAAACAAACAAACCAGAAATGAAGGGTGTCTATGTGACTCAGTGGGTTAAAGCCTCTGCCTTTGGCTCAGGTCATGATCCCAGGGTCCTGGTATCAAGCCCCACATCGGGCTCTCTGCTCAGTGGGGAGCCTGCTTCCCTTACTCTCTCTCTGTCTGCCTCTCTGCCTACTTGTGATCTCTGTCTGTCAATAAATAAATACAATCTTAAAAAAAAAAAAAAGAAAAAGCAGAAGTGAAAGTAGGTCTGTGTTAGGTGGGAAGAAACTTGAACTGAGAAATCCCTTAGAACAGGAGGCTGAGGCTAGTGGATCATGAGGGTGGGAAGGAGGAAGTGTTTATGGAGTACTCATTATATGTCAGGGATACATCCTCATAAATCTCTATTTTACTGATAATGAAAATGATGCTCACAAAAAGCGCCAGAAATTGGTAGGCAATAAGGCAGAGGAGTAGGAGACATAAATATCATTGGGATCCAGGAGTTCAGCTAGATAGTTACCAAACCATTCTGAACACCTATAAACTCAACAGGAGATCCAAAATAAGAAAACCAGCAATCTAAGAACAGAAAAGTGACCATTTTCTGGAAGTGTATATTTTTCTGGGGTTGTTGCTGCCCTTTTAGTGTTTTGTTCTCTAAACAAAACACTAAATCTATTTTTATTTGGATATCATCTATTCTTTTTTTTTTTTTTTGGTGTTTTATTTTATTTTATTTTATTTTTTTTTAATTTTTAATTTTTGATAAACATATATTTTTATCCCCAGGGGTACAGGTCTGTGAATCACCAGGTTTACACACTTCACAGCACTCACCAAATCACATACCCTCCCC